>NC_056741.1:1612221823-1612271823 GCF_019279795.1 Protopterus annectens
GTATGAATAAATATGTCTCAATGCATCTGAGCCTATAGAGTGTATGATTAAATATGTCTCAATGCATCTGTGCCTGTACAGGGAATAGATGGACATGTCTCAGTTGTATATGTGCCTATACAGTGTATGGTTACATATGTCTGAATGCATCTGTGCCTTTACAGTGTACGGTTAAATATGCCGGAATGCATCTGTGCCCATACAGTATATAATTAAACATGTCTCAATGTATCTGTGTACAGTGTATGGTTAAATATGTCTCAATGTATCTGTGCCTGTACAGTGTATGGCTAAATATGTCTCAATGTATCTCTGCCTGTACAGTGTATGGTTGAGCATGTCTCACTATATCTGTGCCTATACAGTATGGTTAAATATGTCTCAATGTATCTGTGCCTATACAGTGTATGGTTAAATATGTCTCAAAGCATCTGTGTCTGTACAGTGTATAGTTAATAATGCCTCAATGCATCTGTGCCTGTACAGTGTGCAGTTAAACATGTCTCAATGTATCTGTGCATATACAGTATATTGTTGAACATGTCTCAATATATCTGTGCCTATACTCTGTATGGTTAAATATGTCTCAATGTATCTGTGCCTATACAGTGTATGTTTGAATATGTCTCATTGTATCTGTGCATATACAGTGTATGGTTAAGTATGTCTCAATATATCTGTGCCTGTACAGTGTATGGTTAACTATGTCTCAATGTTTTTGTGCCTGTACAGTGTATGGTTAAATATGCCTCAATGTATCTATGCCAATGCAGTGTTTGGTTAAATATGTCTATATGTATCTGTGCCTGTACAGTGTATGATTAAATATTTCTCAATGTATCTGTGCCTATACAGTGTATGGTTGAACATGTCTCAATGTATCTGTGCCTATACTGTGTATGCTTAAATGTGTCTCAATATATCTGTGCCTGTACAGTGTATGGTTAACTATGTCTCAATGTATCTGTGCCTATGCAGTGTATGCTTAAATATGTCTCAATGTATCTATCCCTTTACAGTGTATTGTTAAATATGTCTCAATGTACATGTGCCTATACAATGTATGGTTAAATATGTCTCAGTGTATCTGTGCCTATACAGTGTATGGTTAAATATGTCTCAAAGTATCTGTGCCTGTACAGTGTATGGTTAAATATGTGTCAATGCATCTGTGCTTATACAGTGTATGGTTAAATATGTCTCAATGTATCTATGCCTATTAAGTGTATGGTTAACTATGTCTCAATGTATCTGTGCCTATTCTGTGTATGGTTAGATATGGCTCAATGTATCTGTGCCTATACAGTGTATGGTTAAATATGTCTCAGTGTATCTTTGCCATTACAGTGTATGGTTACATATGTCGCAATGTATATGTGCATATACAGTGTATGGTTAAATACATCTCAATATATCTGCACCTTCACAGTGTATGGTTAATAATGTCTCAATGCATCTCTGCCTATACAGTGTATGGTTAAATATGTCTCAATGTATCTGTGCCTATTCAGTTTATAGTTAAATCTGTCTCAATATATCTGTGCCTCTTCAGTGTATGGTTAGATATGTCTCATTGTAGCTGTGCCTATACAGTATATGGTTGATTATGTCTCAATATATCTGTGCCTGTACAGTGTATGGTTAATATGTCTCAATGTATCTGTGCCTGCAGAGTATAGAGTTAAATATGTCTCAATGTATCTGTGCCTATACAGTGTATGGTTAAATATGTCTCAAAGTATCTGTGCCTGTACAGTGCATAGTTAATAATGTCTCAATGTATCTGTGTCTGTACAGTGTACAGTTAAACATGTCTCAATGTATCTATGCATATACAGTATATTGTTAAACATGTCTCAAAATATATGTGGCTATACCCTGTATGGTTAAATATGTCTCAATGTATCTGTGCCTATGCAGTGTATGTTTGAATATGTCTCATTGTATCTGTGCATATGCAATGTATGGTTAAGTATGTCTCAATATATCTGTGCCTGTACAGTGTATGGTTAACTATGTCTTAGTGTTGTTGTGCCTGTACAGTGTATGGTTAAATATGCCTCAATGTATCTATGCCAATGCAGTGTTTGGTTAAATATGTCTATATGTATCTGTGCCTGTACAGTGTATGATTAAATATTTCTTAATGTATCTCTGCCTATACAGTGTATGGTTGAATATGTCTCAATGTATCTGTGCCTATACTGTGTATGCTTAAATGTGTCTCAATATATCTGTGTCTGTACAGTGTATGGTTAACTATGTCTCAATGTATCTGTGCCTATACAGTGTATGGTTAAATATGTCTCAATCTATCTGTGTCTATGCAGTCTATAGTTAAATATGTCTCAATGTATCTGTGCCTATGCAGTGCATGCTTAAATATGTCTCAATGTATCTGTCCCTTTACAGTGTATTGTTAAATATGTCTCAATGTATATGTTCCTATACAATGCATGTTTAAATATGTCTCAGTGTATCTGTGCCTATACAGTGTACGGTTCAATATGTCTCAAAGTATCTGTGCCTGTACAGTGTATGGTTAAATATGTGTCAATGCATCTGTGCTTATACAGTGTATGGTTAAATATGTCTCAATGTATCTGTGCCTATTCTGTGTATGGTTAGATATGGCTCAATGTATCTGTGCCTATACAGTGTATGGTTAAATATGTCTCAGTGTATCTTTGCCTTTACAGTGTATGGTTGCATATGTCTCAATGTATATGTGCATATACAGTGTATGGTTAAATATGTCTCAATATGTCTGCACCTACACAGTGTATGGTTAATAATGTCTCAATGCATATGTGCCTATACAGTGTATGGTTAAATATGTCTCAATGTATCTGTGCCTATTCAGTGTATGGTTAAATCTGTCTCAATATATATGTGCTTCTTCAGTGTATGGTTAGATATGTCTCATTGTAGCTGTGCCTATACAGTATATGGTTGAATATGTCTCATTATATCTGTGCTTCTATTGTGTATGGTTAATATGTCTCAATGTATCTGTGCCTGTACAGTGTATGGTTAAATATGTATCAATGTATCTGTGCCTGTACAGTGTATAGTTATATATGACTCAATGTATATGTGCCTGCACAGTGTAGAGTTAAATATGTCTCAATGTATCTGTGCCTATACAGTGTATGGTTAAATATGTCTCAACGTGTCTGTGCCTGTACAGTGTATAGTTAATAATGTCTCAACGCATCTGTGCCTGTACAGTGTACAGTTAAACATGTCTCAATGTATCTGTGCATATACAGTATATTGTTGAACGTCTCAATATTACTGTGCCTATACTCTGTATGGTTAAATATGTCTCAATGTATCTGTGCCTATACAGTGTATGTTTGAATATGTCTCATTGTGTCTGTGCATATGCAGTGTATGGTTAAGTATGTCTCAATATATCTGTGCCTGTACAGTGTATGGTTAACTATGTCTCAATGTATCTATGCCAATGCAGTGTTTGGTTGAATATGTCTCAATGTATCTGTGCCTATACAGTGTATGATTAAATATGTCTCAATATATCTGTGCCTGTACAGTGTATGGTTAAATATGTCTCATTGTATCTGTGCCTGTACAGTGTATGGTTAAATAGGCCTCAATGCATGTGTGCTATACAGTGTTTAGTTAAATATGTCTCAGTGTATCTGTGCCTGTACAGTGTATAATTACACATTTCGTAATGTATCTGTGCCAATACAGTGTATGGTTAAGTATGTCTCAATGTATCTGTACCTATACAGTGTATGGTTAAATATGTCTCTATGAATCTGTGTCTTTACAGTGTTTGGTTAAATATGTCTCAATATATCTGTGCCTGTACAGTGTATGGTTAAATATTTCTCAGTGTAGGTGTACCTATACAGCGTATTGTTAAATATGTCTCAATGTATCTGTGCATGTACACTGTATGGTTAAATAGGCCTCAATGCATGTGTGCTATACAGTGTTTAGTTAAATATGTCTCAGTGTATCTGTGCCTGTACAGTGTATGATTACACATTTCTCAATGTATCTGTGCCAATACAGTGTATGGTTAAGTATGTCTCAATGTATCTGTACCTATACAGTGTATGGTTAAATATGTCTCTATGAATCTGTGTCTTTACAGTGTTTGGTTAAATATGTCTCAATATATCTGTGCCTGTACAGTGTATGGTTAAATATTTCTCAGTGTAGGTGTACCTATACAGCGTATTGTTAAATATGTCTCAATGTATCTGTGCATGTACACTGTATGGTTAAATATGGACACACAATGAGCAGCACCATGAAAAATGGGGAATGTATATGAAAGACAAACTGAAAAAAGTCAAATGAGTACAATACCCATTTGCAAAATGGCAATCCTCAATTTCTATAGCAATCCATGTCCTAGAAATGCCAAAGTTCTCTGTCCTCTCAATTAGACTTAAACCAGTAGAAAAACTTTGCCAAATTTCTAATAATCAACAAAAATATGCCCAGCTTTTGCAATTAACGAAGTAAGAACACAAATTTTACTTATCCCATGTCTTGAATGGCTAGCATTTTAGTTAAACCTGGTGAAAAATTGTCACAGTCAATAATATGGTATCCTGTCAATAAGTGTGTACAAATATAACCCTATGCATATGAGAGATGTTCGTACATTGCATTCCTCCACTTTTCTCAAGTAATCCAAAAAACAATATTAGTTAAACATAAGCAGCTACAGATATAATGCTTGCCAAGAGGGGGGGGGGGGCACAGCACTCAACTTCAGCCAAATGTCAACAAGTGAGTTATGCAGATGTTAACTGCTTACTGCCCATGTATGATGCCAAGGAAAAAACAAAAAGAATCAAATTCAAAGGTCAGCAAGGATTACATTCTTGCACACTTTGCAGTTATTTTAATTGTTGTACCCTGCCAAAGCTTAAGTTTTATTTTCCCACATGCTTTTTATCTCAATGATGGCTATTAGCCTTATACCTGTAAGTGCTAAGTCCATTCACTCATGTTGAGGTGTACTCCATTCATGTGAGAGACATCTAGAAGGGACCATTATCCAGCCACAAAAGAATATCTGCTCCTCTATACAACTAAAAATCTGCCTGCTGAGGAGAGATGGTGTCTTCAACCTGTAGGCCTGGCTTCACCCCACAGATCAGTTCTCTCAGGACAATTAACTACATGTTACCCCTACATACTAAGAGGCCTTTAGCAGGCCATGGTAAGCATTTTGTTTAGATTCTAACAGCACGTCTTTGGTAACTATCATCAGCACCTGTGTCAGGAAAAGGAGAAGCTGGCAGCTTGCACAGAGGAGTAAGACCAAAAATGTTAATGAGCTGCTTCCTGTGCTCATGATACAGTGTTTGATTCTTTCTTCCTTCATCTGCCTTCTGTGAGACTGAGTGAGTCACTTAATTAGTCAGTGCTCCCAGATCTCTCCAAAAAGGAACAATTTGCCCAGCATGCTTACCTGGTCTGCAAATAGCTGAAATAAAAATAAATAAATAAATAACCCATTCCGTGGTTCAGTCTGAGTCATTTTCATCTCTCAAGACTGTTATTCGATGGCAAGCTGCCAACTGGCCCACTACCCACCCTCCACAGAATGAGTGATCCAGCATCAGCTGCTTGGTCCCACCCACCCTGCTACTCCAAATCTGTCATCTGGGGAAAAGTCAAGGTTACACCCTCTGCACAAAATAGCTGGAACATCTGAAGCACAGTCAAGGTTGCACCCCTCTGTACCAAATAGCTGGAAAAACCTAGAGCTTTCAGTTGCATGTGATATTAGTTGTGTGCTATTTGAATACTGAGCTTAAAGAGACTGAATATTGACAACCTACTAATCATAAAACCATGACAAGAAATCAGTCTTTTTTATTAATAATAAACAGCTGCAATTTATACTCTGAAAATAATCTTTCAACTTAACATTTCATCTTACATTTCTTTAGCTTAATTTTTTTTTTTGTAAGACTGGTGAAAATTGAGACACTTACTATGTACAGGTTCAGCCATAAGAAAAGCAACACAGAGTGACAGCACCTGCACTTAAAAGAAAGCATACACTGACACTATACAGCTGCCTTCCTGGGACACTTCTGAAAAGTCAGTCAGCATTTGATACATTTTTTTCTGCCTTCCAAGAATCCAGCTGCTACAGTGAATTATTATTAGTATTTCTTTATACCTAGAACCTGCATTGCATATAGGTTTGATAGAACTTGTCGATTAAGAATATTACTGCTTTGTGCCATTTTATATAGTTTCTACTATGTATTTCACATTAGTTATGGGATGCTTTTTTCAGAGTTTCTTATTTTAGATTGTTTTGAAAACAGAAGTTAAATCCCATTGGCTGATGTTGGTGCTATTCAGTATTAAAATCCTTAATTAAATGGCGAATTCTGCATAATACATTTGGTGATTTTTTTATATTACAACTCCTGCTGTGCTCTGCTATGATATGTGTCCTTTTAGTTTTCATGAGCACTAGTTATGTATCATGATGCACGCTACTGCCTGACTAAGCCAATATCCTCAAACTCTGGCATTAACATTTACTGTATTAATGTCACTGTGGTTTCTGGATCAGCTTATGAGTAATGCTCATCACTGATAGTGACAGGTTCTAAATACAGTTTATTAGTTTGGAAACGTTATCCAACAGATACCTCCTGACCGTCACTTAGATTTAATCTTGCTCCTGTTCTTGTACATCTCCAGTACAAATACTACTGTTAGCATCATCCTGCCATATTGTCAAACCATTTCTCTTCATTCAGAATCCTAGGCCCCACAAACAGTCTCCATTAATACTTGAATAGTTTTATTAATGTCTCCCAATAATATGTATTGTTTTGTGACACTGTTCACTCTCCAACTCTCTATAGCTTTAATATAAACCTTATGATAGCTATAATGTATATGTCACTGAACTTGTTTACACCCAGCATCTTAACTACAATATTAACATTTTTTTTGGTCTACATAGTTCCTTCTCTTACCTCTATTTCTTTGAATTTTAAAAGCACTTATCACACAATCTCTTATTTGACAAACCCACTAATGCACCTCTTCAAATGCTCACAGTTGAACATCTACTTATGCAAAAGTATCTTTTATATTGTAATATATTCCTCTCTTTTAGTATGAATGTAATCTAATTATCAAATTATGTGTAATTGTTAGTGTATATGGTTCAAAGTCTGTTTGTGTGTATTACTGGATGTCTGTTTAAAAATATTTGTTATATGTTATATTGGAGTTTTTCTCCCTGTGCTTCTGGTGAAAAGGGTTTTTTGACTAAATCAAGTCATACAAATCCGGTAAATAAAAGCTAAATAAAAACAAAATGACTAAGCATAAAAGCTGACCCTTTTCAAGCACTCATGGAAGACTGTTTCTACATGTGACCCAAGTAGGCCCTTAAATGGTAGGTTCAACTAAGAATGCAGCAGCACTGAATCTGGAAGCTCCTCAGTTTTCGTGGTCTCATGCTGCCAATGTGTCAATGGCCAACTCTTTCAAGTTATGAATATGGTTACTCATCTGCCTGTGAAGATGGTTAAACTTCACTAGCTGGTCAATCATTTCACTTTGGTATACTACCTGCTAGTCTTAGTATAACCCACAGACTTTCTGCAGTTAGTAGCTTGTAACAAACAAAGATTGTGGTAAAGGTACTTGTGTTGCTGCTAAGGTTCAAGCAGTCTTTGCATTTTCAATTTATTAGTCAGCAAAGCAAGTAAACTGGTCCTTCTTTGCCACAGAGGCAGGCTAAGCACATTATATGTATATAATGGGAAATGGTTCTGGAAGATAGGAGAAAACAAAAGTACACATTGAAAACATCAGATGAGAAAAACGTAAAACTCACAAGGTCAGTGACCAGTGGTCAAGATTGAACCATAGAACTGTGAGAGAGATGTTACTACTAAACAACAGATTCTCCACAGTTCAGTTGATTTTAACTTCTGGACCATCTAGTTTTGGTGCACAAATGAAAAGATTGCATATTTTCTTTTAACAACTCTTTTCATTTTTATGTATACTTAACAGACCAGCTTCTTGAAAATGTATCTCTCACTTCTCATGTATCACTTTCTTCATATCAGATCATTACTTGCTGACATATAGCAAAGTTTTTTTTTGTTTTTTTTTTTGTTTTTTTAAATCTGAAACTCCTGGTACTGGACTTTCAAAGATTATCTCCCACTGCATTCTTCTGATTTTATTAAGTCCTTGTGGAAGGATGCATCACAGTGTAAGAATAGGTATGCTGACTAATATTGTTGGCTAAGTGCATTGCATTTCAAGAGACAAAAACAAAAACAAAAAATCATTCTTTATTGTAAGGGTGATGTATGTAGACTTAATCCAGTTTACCTATGGTGAGGTGATCTGATGTATATAAACTTTTATTCTGTTTCATTTTTAAAATGTATTCAGTTCTTTGATTTGAATTTTTGTAACAAGAAATATCTTTATTAAATTAGCACATATGACATAGGCAATCATACATTTAAATAAATGAAAACAAACCGTATTGACGTAATTTTAGTTGCAAACATTATACATCATAAACCATATCGACATAAAAGTGGTTGCAGACATTATACATCACTTTTAATCTATCCAGTAATTGTCAGTCAAACATTACATAGCTCATTCAAATCGTGCCTTCTTTTAAACCTTGTTTATATTTTTTTGCATATATTATTCCCACAATTCCTATTTTTTCCTATGTAATTTGCTCCTACTCTTTTCTGAAGATTCCAGTTCCAGTTGTTTTATCTCTGTTGCTATATTCACTTCTTCTAGGAAAGTCGGTTTATATTTTGATTTCCATTTTCTCGCAATTGCTTTTTTGGCAACCATCATAATTAGACTCAGCAAGGCCTTACTATGTGTATGCATTTCCAGTTCTATGTCATAACTCAATAAAATCACTTGTTTAGTTATACCAATTTGCTCATCCAGTATCTCTGACACAGCAGTCTGCAGGGAATCTTTAAGGTCTGCCAACTCATTACACTCTCAGAGAATATGTTCCTAGCTACCTCTTTTTCCTCATCATACATCCAGCATTTGCTGTCTACCAGAGGAAAAATTCTTTGGGGTCTACTTGGAATATAAAAATGCCTATGTAAACACTTCCAAGCAAAGTTCCTAAATCTTCTAGGCTTGGTTGCATATTTGGGAGACGTACATATACCCCTCCATTGTTTCTTTGTGAATTGCTTATCCAAACTCCCTTCCCAATCCGTTCTAGCTTCCTGTGACTGATTCTTATAGTTATCATGCAATATTTTGTATGCTGTACTAATTATTCCCTTTTTTAACAACAGCTTCTGTTCTAGATTATACTAAAAACTCTACTAGTGCTGGTCTTTCACTTAGGATCCCCTTATTTCCTTCTCTGTGCTTATACTCTGATATCAATCCTTGATAGGGAAGGCAATCTCTATCCTATGAACCTATGAAATCCTGCAGTCCAAATACATTGTTGGCCTCTTCCCATTCTATTACCTTTCCCTCATAAATTATTTGCACCCAATGCCTTGGTTCTTTTATCAGCTTTCTCCAGTAAATTCCAACCCCCACTTGCCTAATTTCTGTATCCCTAATTACAATCATCCCTATCAGCAGGGTTTCCTTTCTCCATTCACCTGTTGGCTTAGCTCTTAGAATACTTCCTGTTACTTGATTAAGGTACAAACTATACATTGTCTGTGTTGAAAAAAAAACAAGTTCCTTTGTCCCCAGTAATTGGCCCACTGTGGAGATGTTCTTACGGTTATGTGAGAATGAGATGTTTGAATGGAGGTCAAGAAGAAAAAGTAAACACTATTCCAATTTAACACAGGATGAGTTTCGGGCATTAAAAGAATTGCAAACAATGAAAGAAATTATTTTCAGGCCAGTTGACAAAGGAGGAGCTTTAATAATGATGAATTCAATACAGTATGCCCAGAAAATGCAGGATATGTTAAGCGATAGTGATACATACCACAAAATCGAGAAATATCAAGTCGACAGATTGATTTCCTCAGTAAAGAATGTCTTGTATGACAAATTAATGACTAGAGCAGTTGATAAAAATCTGTATGACTTTCTTGAAGTGGTATATCCAACTATACCTGTTATCAAAGGGTTGCCTAAGATTCATAAGAACAGTGTTGACCCCCCTCTGAGACCGATAGTTTCCAGGAGAGGTTGGGTCACTGAGCCCCTTTCAATTTATGTGTAAACTGAACTCAAGAAATTGTTGCCTTTCGCACATACTGTATTGAGGGACACTGGTCAGTTGCTGGAGAGACTGTATGAAAGAATGCAGCAAGAAAGCTCTATAGATAACCTCATTTTGGTGACGATGGACCTCAACAATTTATTCACTTACATACCCAGCAATCTAGGAATAGAAGCAGTAAGGGGCTTTGCCTCTCATTTTGAAGTAAGCATGGATGTGAATCTAGTCTGCAGCTTCCTGGAATTGGTCCTGGAGAGCAATGTGTTCCTCTATGGTGAGAGCTACTATTGGCAGAAATGGGGGTAGCCATGGGCACCCCCTGTGCAAACAGCTATGCCAATATACTAGCTGAATGGGAAAGGCAATGGGAAATGGATACGAAAAATGAATGGAAGGAATGCATCATCTTTTACAATAGGTTTGTGGATGATGTTTTATATTCCTATGGAAGGGCAGTATGCAACGCCTAAATTATTTTGTCAACCATTTAACAAGTACGACTAGCTTTTTAAGATTTGAAGTGAAAACGTCAGCAAGTGAGATTGAGTTCTTAGACGTGATAATTTCAATGAATAATAGCAAAGGAATTGGCACCACTATATTCAGGAAACCAATTGGAGGAACCATATGCTATACTACAATAGCATGCACCCGAGACATGTTTTTCAGAATATTGTTGAAAATCAAGTGACCAGGATATCCAAGCTCTGTACTGGTGATGATGATTTTCTGCAGGAACAAGACAAACTCTTACAGAATTTTGCTTCAAGAGGCTATAATGAAAAACAATTAGTCATGAGTAAATGCAAAGCAATGTCCATTAGATACAACAAAGGGCACCCGTACTACTTTAAACGGAAACAGAGTGATGTGAAGAAAGGTGGGAACAGCAACAGTCTCAGATGCATGATGACCTACAGCACTGACTCCTTTGATGTCCGTGAAACCATCAAGAAATTTTGGCCAGTTTTCACTGCTGACAGTAAAATTAAGAGAATTGTAGGGGAAACACCTAAGGTTGGTTATAAAAACAAGAAGAACTTAAAGGATTTACTGTGCAACTATGATGGAATACCTAACAAGCAGAGTACAGAAGGAAGAAATAGGTTAGGAACTTGGAAATGTGGCTTTTGCAAAGCTTGCAGCCACATTAAATGTTCCAACAGTTTTGTTCACCCGGTAACCAACAAATGCTATAAGTTCTCTGGTTTTGCTAACTGCAACACCAAGAATGTTATATACGTTGGCACTTGTAATTTGTGCCAAGTCTATTATGTAGGAATGACCAATAGAAAGATTAAGGAACAGATACTTCGCCACCTGTTAGACATCAAGAATAAAGTGGTAACCAATGCCCTATAAGGACATGTGTCTGAAAATCCAGAGCATTTATTTATCTTTATGGTTATCTTGAATGTGACTACTAATCTCTGTGGAGGAGACATTGTCAACAAAACTGAAAAGGAAGAAAGCAAATGAATCATGAACCTCAGAGCTAATTAATTTCCAGGGCTCAACAGAGTAGTTCCTATTAAACCTAGTTTGAAAGAGAGAAGCCTAATTAAGAAATGAAATGGAGGCTTAAGGAAGGCATGCATCTGATTGCTGTATGTGACTGGTTGAGCAATTAAGGATCTTTATTTAACAGCAGTAAGTCAGGTCTACACACTAGAATCTGAAGAAGGCTTTTTAACTGAAAGCACTTATCCTGTTTGACCTGCAACTTGAACAGCACAATTTGTGCTTTTTATTTCTTTGTTTTATTAAAGCCTACATTTTAACAGAATGTCTCAGTGAACTTTTCGTTGTGTGGAAGCCTTTTTTTCATTTTACTATTTTTGCCTATTAAGGCTTCCTCTGGAGGTGGTTTTTGGTTTGGTTGTTTATAAAGTTAATTTTGACTTTTGACTGTGACTTTTTTATAATAATCCATATTCATGGATGATGCATGTAAATTCAGAGTATGTTAGCTGCTGTAATGTTAAACTGTCAATAAAGTTATTTGACATTTCTAGAGATGTTTACAGTATACAACTTACTCAAGTATTTGTCCATTAATAAGGTTTTCTTATAGTTTAGCGTATTAATTACTTCCTTGAAAGCATCACTTATGCTTTCATCTAAAACTGCACAGTGTGCCCTGTTAATGTTGTGAGTCCTGAAATCACATTGCTTCGGTTGTTTTATGACATCAATTGCTTACAAAGCATTTTTATGCACTTTGAATGTTAACCCTGCTTTGGATTTACATAACTACACATTTTTGGACATGACAAAGTTTCTTTTTACTTGTTATATCACAATTTGTTTTCTACAACTTTCACAGACTAATTTACATATCTTCTCTAAAGGCTGTATGGCCTAAGAAGATGTTATATTTTTAAGGGCTTACTGGAGGATGCCAATTGGATGGAATCTGTCACAGCTTGTTAACGCTTTAATCAAGGACTTTAACTGCATTTTTTAAATTTGGTAAATGCACTGGAATAATTCATGAAGGTAAGGTGTTGGGACAAGTCGATCCTGCTATACCTCCTGCTTCTTGAAGGAGAACCTTTCCTGCAGCCACAATGGCAGATATCCATGTATAGATAATGAGCTTTGAAAATGAGCTAGCCTGTTAATTTGTGTAGACATTTTAAATAGTTACATGATTAATGTTTTGTAAGTAAAATACATCTTCCAATAACAATTTGATATCCTACACTAGATTAATACACAGAGAAATATTTCTGTAAAAATATATATATTCTAATAATAAACAGATACAAAATTATTTAACAAAATAATGTCCTCCAAAGTATGATTTATAGAGAAACAATAGACATCCAAGTGTGGTGAGGCCTTTTTGTTGCAGGCAACAAGCCTCTCAATACTTTGAGTTGTCCATTACTTTCCTGTAATGGCTACCCTGTCAAACACTGCTGTCTGCTTATCACATTACTGCCCATTTAGAGCTCTGTAAGTTGTGTAATACAGGTAGGGGATGTAAGTGCCCTTTGCCATTCTGAATGTCACACATGGCATTTGGATTCTGCTTAAGAGCAGGTCCTGTTCTTGACAGGATGCTTACATAAACAGTTACAGGCAGCTGGTTTCTATGACTAGACTAGCCTTTCTTATACCTTCACCACCACCAATACCTCAGCCTGTGGTTAGTCTTATGTCAGAAGAATAGTAGAAATCAGAGGCTATCTTTGAACTCTTTGACCCTGCTTCTCGTGGACTTAGATAACAATGCATTTATAACTTTGTCATTTTTCTTTTCCTTCCAATGCTTATTAACTTACACCTATACTAACAAACAAAATGCAGAAAAAAGTCAACACCTTAAAACCTGTATTAATTGTCTTGGTACTTGTGCAGTCCGTTACGAACTGCCCCACTGATATCATTTATTTATTTTATTTTTCTGCACATTAGTGGTTGTCATGTCACTTTATTCTACTCCCTCTTCCTTCTTTTATTTTTCTTTACCACCTAATCCTCGATGGACTTTGGCTCCCAATGACAACCTTCCTGACTTGGACCATAGTATGTGCCTTGTACATTTCCTGAATATTTCTTTTCCAGGATATGTTGCTCTAACTATTCTATAACTTTTTACCAATATTAATTGTCCATTTCTTGACTTGATCATTCAAACCTCAGTACAGTTGTAATGTTTTCTTTAGCCACAAGTTATTTTGAAGAAGAATAACCGTGCCTGCATTCATTTGGTCATACAGTAAATTTATTACACAGACCTAGATGCTAGATTTGTACTATGCATATATAAGCAACATAAAAGAAAGTGAATGTTTATGTAAATCAATTAATTTTCTGAAAGGAAAAAAAAAAAGATTACTAGATGCTCTTTTGGAAAGAAAGACTTGCGATATGTTTCTGGGCAGCCAACTTCCTGTGACCCACACATTAAAAAAAGAAATAAAAAAAAAATAAAAAAAATCAACCGCAAACCTCTCATAGAAGCTACAGATTTGCATAACTGCTATTCAGTTTCGCTTTTAATACATCCACAAGAATAAATTGCCAGTTCCTCTTGGCACTATTGTGCTGCTGACTATTATTAATGAAATGCGAAATACTCTGTCTAGAGATGATGGAATAAACAGAGTACTGTGTATGTATGGGGGAGGGGAAGCACTCTTCTTAATGTGTTTACTGTAGGCATAACAAAGGTAATGCAACATCAATTACTAGGTGATATATTGTTATTAGACAGGTCAAATAAATTGTCTAGTATATTTAATGAGTAGCGATATAAATAAATAATCTCATCCTCGATGCAGTTGCTATTTAAGCAAGGAAACGGGTCTTTTAAATTGTCAAGGCTGGTTGCACTAATCATTCTTGGGTGGTTATTAAAAATTGATTGGCGGTGCTTCTGCCTATGAATAGAAAATCTTATGCTAATATGACAGAAATTCCTTACCACAATGCTCTGTACTTCTAGTATACATAACTACTGAAGCAGACTAACAGAATATAACTGGATTAAGAGGCAAGCAGTACTATTAAGAATGCCAAGCTATGTTTGGAATACCACCCTATTTTTTTATTTTATTTTATTTGAGATATCATCACAGTCATTAAACAATAAATATATAGAAAGGTGTAAGTACACAAAGATCACATACAAACACTTTTAATTGTAATATCAGAAAAGAAGTACCAGATAAATAAATACCCAATGAAACAGGGTGAAGGCACATAAATTAATGCACCCGTAATCAGTCGAGGAGGCTTAGTAAATTGGCAAAGTTTAACTTGAAAGATGACAAAAGAAAGCCTGCATTGAAGTGTGTGCATCTCTTCTCATGTATTTTTGTGTTACGATTAATTTAATGTCTAGCTATCATACCTCTCTACCTATTCGAGCAAGAAATCTGGACAAAACCATAAATAATGTAGGGGGGGGGGCAAAAGCCCTAAAATAGTGACACTAATTAAATATTACTCTTACAAACTTAGAAAGTTTCTAGGATAACTGGTATCGCATTAGCATGGATTTTCTAAAGTATATGAAGTCTGAAACTCAATTTATGTCTCTATTTTCTGCCTTCAACCCTCAATGGTTTGCCAGAAAACCACAATTTTATGAGAAACAGACAAAACGTATGAGTAAAAAATGTAAACATTCTGCGAAAATCTGTACAATTGAGAGGTATGCTAGCTATACATTACACAATGAGCTTGATGTTTTAGTTTCACTGTTTACTTGTTGTTTCTTTCTATGCCCGCAGCCAAAAAAAAATCATGTTTGCATCCCATGGTCATTGTATATATTTACCTTATGATCATGTACAAATCATTTACATTTTACCTTGGTCTCAGAATATGCTTGACAAAAGTTTCATCTGTAATAATTTCCAAAGAAAACTTGCAAATATATGAGGAATAAATACAGATATAATGTCTGTTCCATGTCTCTAATAGGTTCATAGGTATATGCTAGGCTAGCTACCCTTGGAGCCATATCAAACCCAGTCAGTTTACCTCTTTGCACTCTAATTAACCTATCCCATTGGACAGAGATTGACCTTATCCATCCCATGGTCAATAATTATATATTATCCCTAATGAGAACAACTCATTGTGATATGTAGTGAGAGTAGGGAACAGGTTGAACAGACCCTGGAGAGGTGGAGATATGCTTTAGAGAGGAGAAGAATGAAGGTCAGCTGGACTAAGATGGAATATATGTGTGTGAATGAAAGGGAGGATAGAGGAATGGTGAGGATGCCGGGAGGAGAGTTGGCGAAGGTGGATGAGTTTAAATACTTGGGATCAACAGTTTAGAGTAATGGCGAGTGTGGAAGAGAGGTGAAGAAGAGAGTACAGGCAAGGTGGAGTGGATGGAGAAGAGTGTCAGGAGTGATTTGTGACAGATGAGTACCAGTAAGAGTGAAAGGGACGGTCTACAAAAGGGTAGTGAGACCAGCTATGTTATATGGGTTGGAGACAGTGGCATTGACAAAAAGGCAGGAGTCAGAGCTGGATGTGTCAGAGTTAAAATGTTAAGATTTGTTCTGGGTGTGACGAGGGTAGACAGGATTAGGAATAAGTATATTAGTGGGTCAGCCCAGGTTGGACAGTTTGGAGACAAAGCCAGAGAGGCAAGATTGCATTGGTTTGGACATGTGCTGAGGAGGGATGCTGGGTATACTGGGAAAAGGATGATAAGGATGAAGCTGCCAGGTAGGAGGAAAAGAGGAAGGCCTAAGATAAGGTTTATGGATGTTGTTAGAGAGGACATGCAGGTGGTTGGTGTGACAGAGCAAGATGCAGAGCACAGGCAGAAATGGAAACAGGTGATCCCCTGTGGCGACCCCTAACCGGGAAAAGCCAAAAGAAGAAGAAGAAGAAGAAGAAGATGAAAAATACCCCTAATGAGAACAACTGGGATCATACCATAGATAATTTGAGGGGGCCCATGCATGGGATAAAGCATTTAGGATCTGCCTGTGTCCATTAGTAGTACAGGGGTCAGTCCCGGGGTAAATTTTCTGTTTCACATCTATAGATCCAAACTGCAATGGAATATGGACAGGAATGAACTTTGTTTTATTTGGCGGGGGATTTTGTTCCAGAGCAGCAGTATTGTCTGTGAAATATACCTGTCCCTCCAAACTGTTCTGCTGATGTTGCAAAAGAGGTTTAGATTCCTAGATTGAGTATTTCTGATACGATTTGAATAGCCGGTGTGCAGTAAATCCATCAGTAATGGAACAGAGAATGCCTTGTATGTTAGACACAGGTCACCTCAGTCTGTAGGATACAGTATAGAATGGCAGAGCATTGAGTTGGTCAATGTAGGGCATGTTTAGGTCTTGCATCTTTATAGTAAGATATCTCTGAGGGTATTCCAATTCTATCATGTGCCTCGACAGATACATGCCAAAAGGGGCATTATGCTCAATGACTGGCCTAATAAGGGCTGAGTAAAGAGGAACAATGACATCCCTAGATCTAGACACAATCCCTTTGTTTATAAGCTGTGCAATATAGGAGGACTTTCTTGCAACAATGAACACATGTTGGTCAAATGATAGATCATTGTCGAAATCCCAAAACCCAGTTAAGTGGGTTATCTCTTAGGGGTGTATCATCAGTGTGGTAGTACCCTGGTGTAAATAACTTCCCAAAGGATGCAATAATGTGTTTTTAATTTATTTATTTAACTGTTTGTTGACCAGATTAGTCTAATTAGGCTAGTAGTCTCTTTTCAGGGGAGACCCAAGGTGGTATTTACACTACTAGGGGAAATTTGGCCAAGACATCATGGAACTTGTCCAGCTCTTTTTGATAGATAATAGGATCATAGGATCATAGGATATTACTAAGCTAATGGCTCTGGGGACCTTACAAGCCTAGCCAAGAGCTTATCCCCAGAAAAGAAACCAAAATCAGCACCTGTCACCCCTGTCAATGAGGGACACAGGTGGAACCCCTGAGACAATGTGTATGGGGAGTCTATTCCAGAGACGGGGCAGCCTCTGGGAGACAAACCTGTCTCTCCAGCAGGTTTTGTTAATGTCACATATTAGATTTAAGCCTTTTGATTGGGTACTATGCGGGGAGTTAGACATACGGATATGGAGAATCTCTAGTAGAGCAGGGTCTGAGACTGCCTTGTAGGCGAGACACAGGCCACCTCTGAGCAATCTGTATGATACAGAGTAGAGTGATAGTGGTTTGAGCCTGTCCACATAGGACAGGTGTTGGAGGTCATGGATTCTCTTTTTGAGGTATTTCTGTGGCCTTTCTAGTTGGTGCAGGTGTTTGGAGCAGTACATACCAAACGGGGCATTGTACTCAATTATTGGCCTAATGAGGGAGGAGTACAGAGAGGTAATAACCTCCTTTTTTTCTGGATGCAATCCCTTTACTTATGAGATGGACCAAGTAAAAGGCGTTTCTGACCACTGCCTCTACATGATGGTCAAATGTGAGATTGTTGTCAACTTGTGTACCCAGTTCTCTCACCACAGGCTGTGTGCTTAGGGGGTTGTCACTAATGTGGTAATCAGTAGGTGTTGTGTTTTTGCCAAAAGGTGCCATAGGATCTTTAACATCCACCTGAGTTACCACCAACTGAAGTAGATGGGGTATCAGTTTAACATCTCATGAGAAAGACAGCACACTCAGGAATGTGGAAACCCCCCCCCCTTGTGTACCCAGGTCTCTTACCACAGGCTGTGTGCTTAGGGGGTTGTCACTAATGTGGTAATCAGTAGGTGTTGTGTTTTTGCCAAAAGGTGCCATAGGATCTTTAACATCCACCGGAGTTACCACCAACTGAAGTAGATGGGGTATCAGTTTAACATCTCATGAGAAAGACAGCACACTCAGAAATGTGGAACCCCCCCCCTTGTGTACCCAGGTCTCTCACCACAGGCTGTGTGCTTAGGGGGTTGTCACTAATGTGGTAATCAGTAGGAGTTGTGTTTTTGCCAAAAGGTGCCATAGGATCTTTAACATCCACCTGAGTTACCACCAACTGAAGTAGATGGGGTATCAGTTAAACATCTCATGAGAAAGACAGCACACTCATAAATGTGGAACCCCCCCCCCCCTTGTGTACCCAGGTCTCTTACCACAGGCTGTGTGCTTAGGGGGTTGTCACTAATGTGGTAATCAGTAGGAGTTGTGTTTTTGCCAAAAGGTGCCATAGGATCTTTAACATCCACCGGAGTTACCACCAACTGAAGTAGATGGGGTATCAGTTTAACATTTCATGAGAAAGACAGCACACTCAGAAATGTGGAACCCCCCCCCCCTTGTGTACCCAGGTCTCTCACCACAGGCTGTGTGCTTAGGGGGTTGTCACTAATGTGGTAATCAGTAGGAGTTGTGTTTTTGCCAAAAGGTGCCATAGGATCTTTAACATCCACCTGAGTTACCACCAACTGAAGTAGATGGGGTATCAGTTTAACATCTCATGAGAAAGACAGCACACTCAGGAATGTGGACCCCCCCTTGTGTACCCAGGTCTCTCACCACAGGCTGTGTGCTTAGGGGGTTGTCACTAATGTGGTAATCAGTAGGAGTTGTGTTTTTGCCAAAAGGTGCCATAGGATCTTTAACATCCACCTGAGTTACCACCAACTGAAGTAGATGGGGTATCAGTTTAACATCTCATGAGAAAGACAGCACACTCAGGAATGTGGAACCCCCCCCCCCTTGTGTACCCAGGTCTCTCACCACAGGCTGTGTGCTTAGGGGGTTGTCACTAATGTGGTAATCAGTAGGAGTTGTGTTTTTGCCAAAAGGTGCCATAGGATCTTTAACATCCACCTGAGTTACCACCAACTGAAGTAGATGGGGTATCAGTTAAACATCTCATGAGAAAGACAGCACACTCAGAAATGTGGAACCCCCCCCCTTGTGTACCCATGTCTCTCACCACAGGCTGTGTGCTTAGGGGGTTGTCACTAATGTGGTAATCAGTAGGAGTTGTGTTTTTGCCAAAAGGTGCCATAGGATCTTTAACATCCACCTGAGTTACCACCAACTGAAGTAGATGGGGTATCAGTTAAACATCTCATGAGAAAGACAGCACACTCAGAAATGTGGAACCCCCCCCCCCCTTGTGTACCCAGGTTTCTCACCACAGGCTGTGTGCTTAGGGGGTTGTCACTAATGTGGTAATCAGTAGGAGTTGTGTTTTGCCAAAGGTGCCATAGGATCTTTAACATCCACCTGAGTTACCACCAACTGAAGTAGATGGGGTATCAGTTAAACATCTCATGAGAAAGACAGCACACTCATAAATGTGGAACCCCCCCCCCCCCTTGTGTACCCAGGTCTCTCACCACAGGCTGTGTGCTTAGGGGGTTGTCACTAATGTGGTAATCAGTAGGAGTTGTGTTTTTGCCAAAAGGTGCCATAGGATCTTTAACATCCACCTGAGTTACCACCAACTGAAGTAGATGGGGTATCAGTTAAACATCTCATGAGAAAGACAGCACACTCAGAAATGTGGAACCCCCCCCCCCAATGCTGCACTAGTGTCAGCAATTGATCTACCTGGTGTGGGAATAGAACTGACATCCTTCTGCACCAAATACTAGTGTGCTACCTATTGCACCACTGACATTTCATTGAGTTTCATTCCATGATTTTGGCAGTGATTATTTATTTGGGACAAACCTTTCTGCAAGATGACCAAGTTATTTAGAGATTCAGTAAATGCTCCTAGCTTGCAGTCATCTGCAAACTTAGTCAACTAAAGTCCTTTGATATTGGCTTTTGCTACTGAAAAGTAGATGCCAAACAGGAGATTTCCCAGCACAGAACCCTTGGGGACTCCAATGGTGACTGGTCTCCTTGTAGAAGTAACTACCCCTGTTTTGATTATCTGCTTCCTGTCTGAAAACCAGATGGCAATCCAGTGGTTAACATAGGGATTTATTCCCAGCTTATTAATTGTTTCTATTATGCCTAAGTTGGGAATTGGGTCAAAATCTTTGGCCAGATCAAGGTGTGTGTGTATACTGTTTTGCCTTCATCCATTGTTTTGGTGACCCTTTCAAAAAATATATGAGGTTGAGTAAGCAGGACCTGCCCTTGACAAGTCCAAACTGAGATGGACCCAGTGTATGGATGTTCCCTATATCCCTGATAACTCATTCCATGGTTTTGCATATATGTGTGGTCAGGCTTACAGGTCTGTAATGTCTCTCAATGTTTGCTTATATTTAATTTCCCCTGACATCTCTATCTGCATTATGACTATTTTCAATATGACAGGAATACTATGGATTCCAGTTTTATGTTTTTATTTATAGCTTCCACTTTTTTTTTTTTACTCATATCATTTTTTTAAATCAAATCACTTCCAGACACTCCTTACTGTCAATGAATCAGGTATTGAGCATGTACAACAGGGGAAAAAAAACTTTTATTATTCTGTGATACCTTCCAAGACCAAACTTGCAAATAGAAGAGGAATATGTAAACAGACTTGCAATGACCTGGTGCAGAATTTGTTAATGATTCCCATAGGCAGTGCTCATTAGTTATGCTCTTCTTAAACACAACTTGCATGGCTCTCATACATTATAATTCCAAGACTATGATGTTGACAAACTGCGGGCATACCAGAGTCTAACAGACTCCTTGCTGCTAGGAAAATGACTAATTTATGATGTTCATTAGGAACTGCATTCTTCAATGAATTAGCACTCTGTTGACAGAGACTGGGCAGCAGGCAAGCGCATGCCTACTCACACATGCACACACACTTGCTTTTTTTCCACTCATTGACTTGCACATATTGTGAACATTTAAATGAGTCAGCTTTACATAAAAACCTCTCCTGTTCTGAGATAAGCAGGTGGAGCACATTACTCACTGTCCCGGCATCAAGTATATTGACAGAGAAGGCACTGTGCCTTATGTGCATCTGTCAGCAACACAAAAAAGAATGACAAAAAGCCTTCACCTTGCCAGGTCCTGAAACAACTCTGATTTTGCTAATCTGTCACATTGCTGGTACCTGACCCCCAACTGTTATGCAGACAGCAATGAGCCAAACATCAGATGTTTGTATTAATGCAAGATGCTGCTTATATTCTCATCAGATTCCAATATTTCATCTGCTATATCACAAAAATGGTCATTTTTAACATTTGACAGTGACAGACTATTTACTGCTATAATTCTGACATGCTATAAAACATTACAACCATTTACAATAGAAAAAGGTGAGAATCAATACCCAGCCCCATTTCCAATGGCTACTGTAAATCATTGTGCATCTTGTAAATTGTTTAAATACAGGCTGTCTCACAGCTAATAATCAGGAGGACTACTTTTTAACCTTGTCTCTATTTTGCTATATTTTAATAAAATAGAACGGAATGTGGTGGATCTTCTGTTATTCACTGGTATATATGACAGCAACATTAACAGCTATGGTACTACATTCTAGCTTTCTAGGACATAATTCAGTATACACCCCCCCCCCAAAAAGGTTCAGTGATTCATAATAAATAAAACAGCAGTTCTATTCTTGCTGCTGGCCCTGATTCACAAAGAACAGTGGTGCACCCTGGATAGCACAGTCTAGTAACTTAGAAGCAGGTCTCTTGCAAACCTGCCTAGTTTGCCCCTATTAATCAGGAGAAATTGTAAACAAGACGTCATTTAAAGTAGAAGAAAGTGTTTAGGTCAGTGAGCATCATAGAACTGCCATTGTGTTATCTGAAAAATACACTGTTACTGCATACTTGCAAAGTTTAAGTCTTGGATTTTGTGGTGTAATCTTTGTTTAAATTCATGAATTTCAGGTTTCTTCTTGTGCCATGAAGCACTGGTCTGTGTGAAGGCAGGGGCTAATTCTTATCTCTGTTGTGCCTTTTGTAGATTGACTGGTATCTGGAGATGGTACGATGGATGCACACACACACACACACACACACACACACACACACACACACACACACACATTGTGTGTGTGGGTGTATCTCTGTGCAGCATAACTCATCAGCACCAAGACCCTTCCTGATGACAATATGTTTTATCTGTATTTTGTTTGTTGACTGGAAAGTCATACAGAGCTCACCAAGAGACTCTTTTACCAGGGAGACACAGAAATATAACACTATCAAAAATATTGAAGGATACAAACAAAAAACATAGCATTAGAATACACATTATTTTCATATCAACAGGATATCTACTGCAGAAAGAAAGAGGTAAAAAGGGCTACATAAATATAAGCAAACATCTTAAGAGAAGTGTCATATAACAAAAATCATACAACAAACAGAAACAGCTCTAACATGAATCCAGCAGTTATGACTTAACCATTCACAATGAGTAGATAAAAGGCAGTGATTGCACAGCCAAATGGCAAACTAATAATCAGAGGTATAACATTATTCTGTTGTTTTTGGTTCATGGACTTGTTGTACATTTTGGCCATCATTATGGCATGAAGCAGAGACTAACAGATACTAAGAGGCATATGATCAGATCTATGAAGTTAATCACTATATAGCAAGAAAGCCCAAAGGAAATGAATAGATAGTCCCTGGGATTCATGAAGTCTGCGCCAGGCGCAGGCGTAGCGTCAGCGATCTAACACCAAATATGGCCGCCGAGCAATTTAGGTACGAGCTGTTTCCACATGCACTACCTGCGTACACCACGGCCGCACAGCTCCAGGCACATGTATGCTAATTACCCCATGCACAGCAGCGTAGCATGCAAATGAAGGTATATAGCAATTCAGGAAGTGGTGCAGGTGTAGTGTAAGCATGCAGAAATGTAAACCGAGAAAAAAACGGTTTACATTTTTTCAAACAAAAAATCGGAGCCATGACAGCAGACCAAACTAACGTATTATACTGTTAATATATGCCATGCACAACATATAAAAAAGAACATTTAATGTCATGCCCACACTAACATGAAGTAAAATCGCAGTGCATCGGTGTGCAAACGGAATCACAATGAAAATATATTTATATATAATAAAACTGCAATGTAACACATTTCATGAATTCCCCATATTAGTCAATGGCACGCATGCTACACCACACCATGGCGTAAGGGTTGCTAAGCGGCTATGACAGTGTTCTGCATGGTAACTAGGAATTAGTAGTCAATGCCATGCAAATGAGATGAGTAATACTGAATCACAAAATCCCCACCGGCGTAAGGATGTACCTCACAGTGTAGTGGTACAACATTGAGGTGTGGCCTGGAGAGAAAGATGACATCAAGAGAGGGGTGCGCCACCTTAGCTGTAAGCATATTTGAGCATTGCTAATCCGGTTTGCCTGTTGCTAAGCAAAGCCGCAGGATAGGGGTGTGTTGAAGTAGCCATAGCTTTGCTTAGCTGAGAGCACACAAGGTAAATGAATGTGCATGTGAACGTGGATGAAAACGCGCTCGAAACCTGGTAAATGGCTGTGTGCGGCACGCACCAGTGCTGAAACAGGAAGGATACAGGAAGAAAATAAGGAAATGCTGCAGCATGGTAACTGGAGTACAAATGAGTAATTAACACCTAGGAACCCACGGTGGGCCACTGACAACAGCTAACAAGGCTGTTCGCAGCTACCTGCAGAAGAGGAAAGGGGAGGTGCCGTACTGCAAAGAAAAGAAAACTGTCACAGCAGAACAAAGCAAACTTTCAGTAGATCAGCTACATAACACATTTCACAACACAATCCTGGAAAGGGAAAGTACAAAACAAGAAAGCCGGCAGCCGGATGCATGCCTGACAATGGGAGGGAAAATCGGGTTGAAAAGTGAAGTAAAGGGCAATTGATGAATCACGGCAGCCAAGTGTAATTTAACACCAAAAGCCCCACAATAGCAGTACCTGCTGTAAAACCCATAATTAAGATACCCTGCAGCTGGAATTGCACATACACATCCAATTACACCAGCAGCATCCATAGCACAATAGTATAAAGTGGAAAGCACCTCACACACACTTGTGCATTCCCAGAGACTCTGCACCATTGGTGTATACAGACAGGGAACTTTTAACATGTACATGTTAGGGGCTGCCATAGCTTTGATTCACCAGCATGTGTTGGAGACTGAAGGTGGTGTGGAGGATGATGCTGACAACCATCTCAGGCACCGGAGGAGGAGAAGAGTTTTCAGATGCAGGGTAACCTGCCAGGGGCTACATGATTTGGAGATAGTAGAGCATTACAGGGCGGACAGCGACTCCATACAGAAACTTGCTGAGCTGTGCCAGCCATGCCTCAGAGCCAGAAATAACAGAGGGGAACCCATCCCAGTGGACATGAAGGTATGTGTAAGCTTGCGAATACTAGCCACAGGTACCTTTCAAAGGCCAACTGGGGATATCATGGGGATCTCATAGGCATCAGCATCCAGGGTACTCCACCAGTTCCTGGATGCCATGTTATCACATGCCAATGAGCACATATACTTCCCCCAAATGCAGGAGGATTTAGCCAGTAATATGCGTCTCTTCCACCATGTGGCAGACTACCCGGAGGTACTGGGTGCAATAGACTGCACACACATACACATAAAGTCACCACCTGGTGAGCAGGGTAGGCACTACATAAACCACAAGGGATACCCCTCCATCAACTGCCAGGTCATGTGCAATGCCCAGGACATTATCATGGATGTGTGTGCTGGCAGTCCTGGAGCTATCAAGACTCCCACATCTGGCATGCCTCACAGCTGTATCAGGTATTTGCCAGGGGGGGCATCCCATACGGCACCTGGTGGGGGATGCTGGCTATGTACTGAAACCATGGATGATGACTCCCATCAGAAATACACACACACACCCATGCAAGAATGCCAAAATGAGGCACATGCACAAACCAGAATCATCATAGAGCATGAGTTTGGGATGCTGAAATCATGGTTCCATTGCTTGGACATATCTGGTGGAGCCTTGCAGTACTCTCCAGGCATGTGTGCTAACATCTTCATAGTATGCGCCATGCTACACAATATGATTCTGCAGAAACAGCTGCAACAGGGACAGAATGGTGAAGGCCCTCACAGCCCACCACCATTGCCAAGGGCCACACAGGCACAGAGGGACTCAGACCATGAACACCCTTTGCCAGCCCCAGTAGGCAGATAGAGGCATGCCCAGTATGCCCATGTCTTGGCAAAGAGGGAACGTATAGCACACACACTGACAGTGTAGGCACCTATGGACTGACACCCTTCTCCATCTGCACACACAGTAAACATGGATGACACACACACACACACACACACACACACACACACACACACACACACACACACACACACACACACACACACACACACACACACACACGACCACCTGTAAATTGTCATGTATAGGTGGTCTACTGTGTGCATCCTACATAGTCAGCCCTCAACTATTGTACACACAACTGCCATTAGCACAAGGTAAGTCAATACCTGAACAGTAAATTAAGCTATCAGCATGTGTTGATACTGTATGTATAGGTTCATAGGTACATAGGTAGATACTTGCCTAACTGCCCGAGACCATTTGTAAGCCTAGCCAAAATGTGTCTGCTGTCACCATCCCATTGATTAACTAACTGTCCCTCTGTGGAGCAGAGCCAATTGCAGGATCCCTAGAGTGTTAGTGAGGGGCTCCGTATAATGTAATCAGGGATGTAGTTCCAAAGCATGGGGAGTACCCGTGACAGGAATCTGTCGCTCCAGCATTTTTCAGTTATGATTGTGGCAAGGTGTAGCTCATTACAGTGTGTGGCCCACTGTGACATGGATTCCCATAGGTGAAGCATATCCATTAAGCCTGACTTGGACACGGCTTTGTTTGTCAGCAAATATCATCTCTGAGTAAATGAGATGCCATTGAGTAATGCAAGAGTTTATGCAGTCTGGCAGCATAGGATACATGTCTGAGAGCATTATTCCTCTTGGCAAGGTATGTTCGTGGTCCTTCCAGCTGTTGGATGTGTCTTCTGAGGTACATCCAAAATGGGTTATCATACTCGATGATGGGATTGATGAGTGATGAGTAAAGGGGCACAATAACCTCAGTCTGTTTAGATGCAAACCCTTAAGTAATCAGATGGCCTACATAGATGGATGTCCCAACTACTTTGCAGATAGGATTGTCAAAGGATAGATCACTATCTAATGTAGTCCCCACATACCCATTACATCTTCTGAATTATAGTGTCTGCCACTCATGTGTTAATATGTGTGTGTGTAGTTTCCCAAAATGGAATGACCATGCAGTATGTGGCCTTTAGCTGGAGGCCATGACTTTGACACCCTGTGTTGGTCTATGTGAGGCCACTTGAAGGACGTTTGTGACAGCTGGACTGTCAGTTATGGCTCCCAGTTTTCAGTAATCACCAAACATGGTCTGCTGTAGTCCACCTGTGTTAGTCCGTACCTCTGAGAAGTATATGGCAATCAGTAGGGGTCCCAGGACTGAGTCCTGAGGGACACCAGTTGTGACTGGTCAAGAGTTGGACCTGGAGGCTGCTAGGCTTACCATTTGGGTTCTGTGTGTAAGCCTGTTGGCAGACCAACCTGTGATGTATGGGTGTATGTACTGGCTGGTGAGTGTAGAAATAATACCTGAGTGGGGAATGGTGTCAAAACCCTTGGCAAGGTCCAGGTAGTATGTGTGAACTACCACACCCCACACCTAAAGTCTAGGTGACTGTAAGATGTCAGTAGGCAAGATCTGCACTCAATCAAGCTGACCTGGGTTGAGTCAAGTGTCTGGAGGTTACCATTGTCTATGTTAATGAGTGCCATGAGGATGCGCTCCATAGCTGCACAGATCAGGCTACTCAGGGTTATGGGGTGGTAGTTACCATGGTCAGTTGTGTCACCACCTTGGTGGAGTGGAATAGCTGTTGCCATGCGCCATTGAATGGGCATGTAGCCTGTGTAGAGGTCGATCTTCAATTGCTATATTAGGTGGGGGGTCACTTTGTCTTGTAGTGTTTGCAGGATGCAGTCTGGGACACCATCTGCCTCCACTGACACTCTATCATGCCGTTTGAAAGGGCCATTACCACCTGTATGTCTCAGATGTCTGGAATACTGTATGCTTTGGGTGTTGTTGTGGGCCCTGTAGGGGGGTGAAGCTTGCACCGAATGTACCATCCAGTGTGTTGGTGATATCAGTGGGGTCAGTATATTCAGTGCCATATTGCACCAGCACAGTGCAAGTCTGTGTGTTACTGCTTAGGTCCTTGACATAGCCAAATAAGCCTTTGTGGTCATCTTCCAAATCCATGCCTATTTACCTGTGGATGTCAGCCTTGGATGATTACATGAGTAACATAAGTGTCTTGCTAATACTGGTCACAGATGTCTGCATGTCTTGGGATTTGCTGTTGTTCTGGACTACTGTCCTACTTCTGTTGTAAAGCATATATATTGCAGGGGTCCAGCAGACTGGTGTCTTCATGTAAGAGTAGCAGGACCTGGCTTACCATTGATGGCACGACCCATACATCTTTGTAGGTGCTTATAGAGTGCATTTGTAATTCTGTCTGTATCTTGAGCAGTGTCATCCCTGAGCATGGGGCTGTGAACCCTCCCACCTCTGTCATTAGTACTGTGAATTTAGCTGCAGGAAAGGTATTCAGTGTGTGTTCCTTGGGTGGGGGAGATGGTTGGGAGAGGAAGTCATCAGTGAATAGTTCATGGTCAGATCTAAACAGTGACTGGTTTACCTCTGCTGTAGTGCACCTGTTGCACATGTCAGTGATTACCACTTCTAGTATGTTTTTGCCTCTCGTTAGTCCATCTACCAACTGATACAGGCCATATGAGGTGATAAATCCCAGGAAGTGCTGGGCCTGGAAGTGAATACTCAAGTAGGTTATCCAGTTAAGTGTAGGGTAGCTGACATTGACCAATAACAGGGTGTCTGGTAGGACTGTCATGTTTACCACTTTCTCCAGATAGTTGTAGTGGTGCTCCTGGGTCATGGAGGATTATCTGTAGCAGTTCACAGTTTGCATTGCAGTCGTGGCTGATGTTAGCTGCACATGGATGATCACAGAGGTATCATGCTGCCCCACTAACTTGGAGGTGTAGATATCCCCGATGAATATGGATGCACCCCCTCCATGTCTGTGCCAGTCCATATTCAGTGGCTGAAATGTTTGTTATGAGTTGTAGTCTGGAAGTGCCATTGTGCTCACAGGAGCCTTATACAGGTCCCAGTCACAGAACAGATGTAGATGTTGTCCAAACTTAGGGGTGCTGTGAGTGCGTGCATGTTGTGAGTACTACCCCTGGTGTTGAGTAGCCTAACCCTCATTGATTCCGCTATTGTGCAGTTCATGGAGGTGAGAATCACCTCTGAGACCTGCCTAAAAATGGCACCATGGGGGTGCCAATAGCCTTGCCCTGCATTCCAAAGCCTTAGGCTGACACATGCAAGTTGGTATGGCATTGTTGCATGCATGTTTACCATCTGTGCTTGTGTCCCATCTTTCCTGTAGGTAACCTACTGGTAAGCAATACAAAGCCTGAAACCTATACAAGTCCACTAGCTTCCAAGATAGGCTTTTGGAGTGATTATGTATCAGTAGTCTGTATTCTCTTGCTGTACTTAACTGTTGCCTGACTACATGGTGATTTTACACTGTATATTGTGAACAAAAAACTCTGTATAATCACATATGATGTTGGAGATGGCCTGCACTGTAGAGGTTCACAGATAGGTAGTAGGCTATCTGCCCAAGGGCATTTAGAAGCATAGCTACAGTGTGGTGGTTTTATCTGCACCATTGATGAAGTAACTGAGCCTCTGTCAAGCATAGCCAATGAAGTAATTCCAGGCAGAGTTGCTGGAAGCTGTTGAAGACTGGGGTGCTGTAGGGTGATAGGGGCACATAGTGTTCTCAAAAGGGCATGTTAACATGGCAACCCAACAGCATTCAATTACCCCAGCAGGTCTTGCAGCTATAAAACAGGAGTGGCTCCCCCACACCCTGGATGTATGTTTCTGAGACACATGATCCCAGGAGTGTATATACTGTTGCCCAGTCACACATCAAGGTTTCCCCTGAAGTGTGTCAGTGAGGGGCTATGCCAAATGTAGTTAGGATGTTAATGTTTAGTCTCTCAATTCATGAGTTATGTCGGTATTTCGAGAAGCTCACTGGGTGTGGGTGGCTCCGCCTGTTGTGTAGCCAAGCTTACACATAGGATTCATGGACATAGGAAATAGGCAGAAGGAACGTTAATGTCAATAGTGTAATGGCTACAGCATTTGCATAATATCTGTGCAGTCGTGGTTCAAATCCCAATAAAGTCAGAGATGTTTTACATGTTACATAGTATTTCTTAACCACAGCTTGCATATATAGGTAGTATTCCACAGAATAATAAACATTTGGAACACACATAAACCCATGTGTGCTGGAGAGTACAGTTAACAGACAATGTAATGTTATGTAAGCATATAGTGAGATGTTAAGTCACTGAAATGTATATATCCTGAGTAGTTAGCAGAAGTGGCCATATTTGCATGCACAGGTTGTAGGATGTAAAGTTTGTTTAACTGTGTACAACCGCTGGTATAATGTTGCACAAACACATTTAAACCTGCTTACAACTGCTTAAATTAGCCTTATTCTGCAGTAAAACATGTCTAATACATTGCAGGTGTTGAACCCTGGACCATGCACACCATAGTCATGAGACCTACCACTAATCCATCTAATCTGTATACATGGTAAGTGGTCATTATACTACAACATGTACTACAGGCATTTCACAGTACAGACCACAAATGGGACAGTCACTTTGTTTGCATATGTACAGTACATTGTAATGTACTATAATGTGTGAATCAACATATACAAGTCTACATATGTATAAGTGTTACAAATTAATACTAAATGTATCTATATCTAAATATATATATATATATATATATATATATATATATGTGCATGTCACTGATGTGTGCACATAGAAATATGTATATATATATATATATATATATATATATATATATATATATATATATATATATATATATATATATATATATATATATATATATATATATATATATATATATACATACATACAGTAACATCTATAGCTATATATATATATATATATATATATATATATATATATATATGCATCTATGAACACACTTTGTGACACAGAAGCATTCCAAATGGATAGAAGTGTACGCAAAGCACATGCAGCTCTGGTATCATAACTATTAATATTAACCTAATTCCCCATAGAAGCAATGGTTGCTGTGTATGTGGAGATTGGTGTGGGGAGGAACGCTGGCTAATGGAATATGCATCAAGGAGGGCCTGTGTCGGATGTTCATTACGTGAACTGGAGGGGAACACATGGAGTATGGGCACAATGTAAAAAGGAAACAAAACAAGAACCATTCTCATCCATAATATACCCTGTCAGGTCACATTGCAACACTGACTTCAACAAACATATGAACATTAACAGGTATCATACATATGTACACCAACTGACTTACACATTTGTTTGCAGTAACGAGGAATGGCTGTAGTACACTGTACATACTAAACACCATAAAAGGTGCCTATATCTCAGATGCCTCAGTGGTAAAGCCAGTGACTGTGGTGTTCGTGGTCCCGGTTTCAAGACCTGCAAGGGCTATTACATCATTATGAGGTCTCGAATAAGGGATGTTGTATGCAGGGTAATTAAAGCACTTTTAAGAAGATGTTAGCGGGCTATTGTGCCAGTAAGTGGTGCTTAAACATGACTACACAGATAAGCACCACACAGGTTTAACCTTTGCTGAACATCGCGCAGATCATGGGCAAAGCCGCTCACAACCACTGAAATGTGCGTTTATCATCCTTGCACTACCAGTGCCTGTTCTTAGAGGTAAAATGACCACTGCCAGTATTAGAACACGCAACCATGTACACAATCTTCACAATAACCTACTACTAAGCTACTTGAGATGTACCAATGACAATTGTGTATTCTGACAGGTTAAAACACAAAAGGGAGGATTGTGTGGAAATAGGACAAACCGCCATGTACCGAATGAAAGGTGTATGCTATACACACACACACACACACACACACACACACACATATATATATATATATATATATATATATATATATATATATATATATATATATATATAAAAATCAATATATATATGGAGAGAGGGAGAGAGGGAAATATATGTCGATATATAGGGATATACATATATATGTAGATATATGGATAGGTTAACAACATGTACACAACCATGGAGGTACATATAAATGGGATACCTACCAAATACCAAATGCTTGACATACCGACTCGTGTAATCACGAGGCTTAAAGACCAAAAGACCACAGTATCAAAACACCAGAAGCACGAGTTTTAAAATACCGATGTTAAGGGACTTTTAGTTAGTGCTACTAGTGTTGCGGTTTAGGTAGGTTACTGTGTGTAAGTGTGTTTCTGAGGGCTTTAGTGTGTGTGTAAGTGTGTGTTCTGAGTGTATTGTGTGTTTCTGGGGGACTGTAATGTGTGGGTGTGAGTTTGCTTTGTGTGTCTGTTTGTGCGATCTCAGAGGTAGAATATTTAAGTAGGGGGTGTGGGGGGCACAGCCACCCACATGGGGGGTGTAGAGGGGCTTTCCCACCTGCTCATACGCAGTGTAGGATGGTTTGTTTGGATGTCTTGGGTAGCAGTGTGTCTGTGTGTGCGTGTGTATGTTCTGTGTTTGTGTTACTTTCGCGAGTTTGACTGTCATGTGTTTGAGTGTTTGGTAATGTGGGGTTTGGGAGTCTGGGCACGGTACTGTGGGTGTCAGAATTGTGTGCGTTTGGGATTCCATAGGTATCCCGTATACAGCAGTTGAAGTGTTCATATATGAGTATAACATGGACCATAGCAATCACACATTCCACCACAACCAAACTATATGAACAAAGGATATGGAGAGTATATGCCTATACACTATTACAAATATGTACTATGGACATGAGCAAAAGATAGGGTTACCACCTGTCCCACTTTGCGAGGGACAGTCCCTCTTTGGACAGTTGTGTCCTGACCAAAAATATTAAAAATGGCAAATGTCCTGACATTGTAGGACATAATTATGTCCAATATTTTATGTAATAGTTGCATAAAATAGTTATTTCTGTATCTAAAATACCTAAATGTTACAAGAAACAGAATAAGCAACTAAACTGCTACAAGAATATGCTTTTATTTAGGCAAAAAAGTAAAGTTCTATCCTTTGTACTGACCGTGGGTATGTGTCGGCCTGTAAAATCTGATGTGTGTCCCGAAAATGTCCCACTATGGCCATTTGAAAAGGTGGCAACCCTAGCAAAAGAGGGTCAGTCACCAATACAACTCCAATGACTGCAAATACCTATGACAGAAATACACAAACTGCTTTCATGTAGCAACACTTTATTACATTCGGATATATTGCCAAAATGATTCAAGGACTAACATCACCTGCATGCTGTACAGGAACCATTTAACAGTGCCTTAATGAATCAGCCTGCAATTACCATAGTATTAGTCCACTAAAGGATAGGTGTTCAAATAGGGAAGGAACCTTCACACACATATTGAATATGTATAAAAGCAGTTCATACACACCTGCATCTGCTATGTACACCCACCAACATCTCCCCCACACCCAAACCAATTACAATACATACTGTAATAACATCACAAATCATTCACTCACTGTACAACATCTGCAGAAGCCTTAACATACCTTGTCAGAGACACACTAACATGGCCCTAAGTGAAATAGTTGCTGTTATACAATGGAACAGCTGCTGATGTTACAGGAATTGTTTGTACTAATCCAGTTTTAGAGGGTTGTGTGTACACCAGGAAGTGTTGCCAATTACTGATTAACAGCACAGTATGATACACATTTACACCAAACCAAAGATGCCTGGTGAGCACACTGTAAACCATTTAACATTATATGCATAGCCATACAGCCTTGAGCTGCTCAAACATCCTTGCCAGACTAAAAAATCTGCAGAAGTATCAGGTACAAACAAACCCTGCATAAGTAGCAATGTTCTGAAATATAACAGCTGTAATCTCATGTACAACAACATCTTCTGGGCATTACACACAATCCATGGGAGTCATGAAGCTAATATATCTCTGTGTGTCTCCATATAGCTGTTGCAATACATCACAAACAACACATCCAGGCCGTCTTCCTAGAAAGTAAGGCAAAGGGACAACGCCCAAGTGGAGTACTCAATTATACACCACTGTTGCCATGGTATTGGCTAATGGAGTAGCTGCACAGCTGATGTGCATGTAATTAACTAATTTGGAACACCAATTGGTGGTCAGGATAGCACATGTTACTGATATTTAACTATAAAAGGATGGCTTGTCACACATTCAAACCATCTGTATATACCAGCAAAACATTTCAAAGAAGATTGAAACACAAACCAAAAAAGATTGAAATAACAGTCAATGACACCTCGGGTTACTAATAAGGTATGCAGAACACTCAGTATGTCTGTTTATGTTGTACCTGTTCTGTAATAATTAAAGTGTACACAATGCATATAGTGGAAACAGTTATGAGCATAGTAATGCTTGTAGTATTTATGTGAGTACTGCTGTAGGTCACAAGGCAAACACCTCATACACCACAAGGGATGCTATATAAGGGCTTTGAACCCAACTATTCCTCTCCAGCCACTGTCAGTGGCAGAGTCAGTCCAACAAATATGCGCTATAACAGGGGATAGTATATGTTGATATATTGTAACAGTAGGCATATGTATGGGTGTATTACTGAGAATAACATGTCGAAGGTGGGCTTACTGTGCAATTATGATTTGCATTTTGGGATATTGTGCCAATAACTGTGTAATGTACAGTATTGTAGGCAGATATGTATTACATTTTACATAGCATTACTGTAATGTTAGGCAAACATTAGTTATGTCTATTGGCATTTACAATACACTATAATAGGATACATATGACTTGTAGTCACATGACAGTTTATCAGCATGATAGTAAAGTAAAATGGAAGAGCTAGTTAACTATCCATGCACATAAGACATGTAATAGGTTCATAGTTTCATAGGTTCATAGGTAGGTACTAGGCTGTCTGCCCAAGGGCAATTATAAGCCTAGCTAGAGTGTGTTGGCTTCTGCCACCCCCTTAGGTTAGTTCCCTGTGCCTCTGAACAACAGAGCCATTAGTTCCCTGTGCCTTTGTCCAGCAGAGCCACTGCAGTGATCCATGGAGTACATGTCTGTCTCCCATCCACCCGTCAAGGTTTATCTTGAAGAGTGCTAGTGAGGGGCCTTGACTGATGTACATTGGAATCATGTTTCAAAGCATGGGGAGTCTTCGGGTCAGGAATCTATCCGTCCAGCACATCCTAGATATTGTTGTGGTTATGTTTCTATCTCTAGAGCATGTGGCACTCAGGGGCTTTTGTTTAGGTGGAGCATATCCATCAATACTGGGTTGGACATGGGCCTTGTATGTCAAGCAGAGATCACCTCTGAGTAAGTGGTATGCAACCGAGTACAGCTGGAGTTTCTCTAGTTGGGCTGAATAGGTCATCTGGTTGAGGTCAGTAATCCTCTTGGTGTGGTACTTTTGTGGTCTTTCAAGCTGTTGCAGTTGTCTTGTAAGGTACATCCCAAATGGGGTGTTGTATTCTTTAATGGGTCTAATAAGTCATGAGTAGAGAGGCACAATGGCCTCCTTTGTTCTGGATGCAAACCCATTTGAGATTAGGGGGGCCACATAGAAGGATATTCTAACCACCTTGGCAATATGGTTATCAAAGGAGAGGTTGCTATCTACTTGGGTTTCCAGATCCCTTATTACCTTTTCTGTATGTAGGGGACTACCACTTATGTGGTAGTCTGCAGGTAATTAGTTTTATCCAAAAAGGATGACTATGCACTTTTTGGCATTCAGCTTGAGGCCGTGATATTGACACCAGGTATTTGTCCCAGTGAGACCCTTCTGGAGGGTGTCTGTATCATCTGGGGAACCAATTATGGCCCCTAGTTTGCAGTCGTCTGCAAACCTTTTCAGCCAAAGTCCTCCTGTGCTTGCCTGTACCTCAGAGAAGTATATACCAAACATGAGGGGTCCTAGGACTGAGCCCTGGGGGATGCCACTTGTAACTGGTTTACGGTCGGACCTAGGGTATGCAACTCTCACAGTATGGGTTCTGTCCAGGAGCCACTTTGAAAACCATCTCGTGACATAGGGGTTAATGTTCAGGTGGATGGGTATGTCGATAATACCAGAATGGGGAATGGTATTGAAAGCCTTTGAGAGGTCAAGGTAGGCTGTGTGGACCTCTTTACCCTCATCTAATACCTTGGTAACTGTCTCAAAGAAGTCCACCAGGTTTAGGGGGCATGGTCTGCCCTTAACAAAGCCAAACTGGGTGGGGTCAAAGATTTAGAGGTACCCAATGTCTCTATGAATGAGGTCAATGATGATGTGCTCCATTGCCTTGCAGACCAGGCTAGTCAGGTTATAGGGCAATAGTGCCCATGGTCCATTGTGGTGCCACCTTTGTGGAGTGGGATAACTGTTGCTGTGCACCATTCAGTGGGCACAAAGCCTAATGCAAGGCTATTATTGAACATGGTGCTTAAGTGGGCAGCCAGTTCGCTCTGAAGTTCATGTAAAACGCAGCCTGCGATGTTGTCCTGTCCCATGGATGCTGTGTTTGTGGCTTTAGAGAGTGCAGCTTTTACCTGCGTAGTTGTGATTACAGGGACTCTGCATTCTTCCTGTATAGATATGGGCCCTTTAAGGGGTGAGAGTGGGGATAAAGTTAGCATTGAACCTATCTTCCAGGATGTTGGCAATAGCAGTTGGTTCTGTAATTTTCATACCTTTGTGCTGTAACTCAGAGCAGATCTGGGTGTTGCCATCGAGATTCTTGACATAGCTATAGAATGCTTTGTGGTTGTCCTTGGAATTAGTGGTGATTTTGTTTTCGTAGCTAGCTTTGGAGGATCTTATAAGGGATCTCAGCTTCTTACTGAGGCTGACCAGAGAGCCTCTCCACTCATGGGGTTGTACTCTCTTTTGCAACAGTTACTTCCTTCTGTTGTACAGTTTGTTTATGGCAGGGGACCACCAGATTGGCTTCCTTGTTTTGGAGAATAGCGTCTTGGTTCTGTTTGGGATAGCACGATCCATGCACTCGTGTAAGTGCTTATGGAGTGCATTTGTGTAGGATTCAGCAGTTGTAACTGTATTGTCCATCTGCATGGGTGTCATGAAGTTCAGCATTTCTGTCTTAAGAAGCATGAGGTTGGCTTTGGAGAAATATTTTACTGTGGTTTCCTTAATGGGAGGTGGGGGCGGGATGTGGATATCAAGGGTGATTAGCTTATGGTCGGATCGGACCAACAAGGAGTTGACTTCAGGTGTGGAATACTGGTCACTCATGTTGGTAATGACTAGGTCTAGGATATTGTTGCCCCTGGTGGGGGTGTGGATAAGTTGATCCAGGGCATTGGAGTTTATGAATTTCAGAAAGCATTGAGCTAATGAGTTGGTACACAAGTAGTTTTCCCAGTTAATGGTGGGGTAGTTGAAGTCACCCATTATTAGGGTGTTTGGTTGAACCCTAATATTTTCCAGTGCATCAAGAAAAGAGGAGTGGGAATCCTGGGGCATGGTGGGGGATCTGTAGCAAGCTACAATTTGGATTGCAGTTTTGCCCAGAGTTAGTTGCACTTGGATAACCTCGGATACATTGTGCTGAGCAACTAGCCTGCAGGTGTGGATATCCTTAATGAATATGGGCACACCTCCGCCTTTGGTGTTTTGGTCCAGGTTACATGGCCGAAAAGTGTGGTATGAGTTATAGCCTGGTAGTGCAGGGGTGCTCTCTGGAGCCTTGAACCAGGTCTAAGTCACTGCACAGATATCGATGTTCTCCATTTTAAGGAGTGCCTCGAGTGAGTGCATTTTGAGATTTAGACTTCTAGCATTGAGTAGCATTACCTTCAGTTTCTGCTTCCTGTTCCTGTTATGGTGGTGAATTTGTTATTTGAACCTTGCCTATAAAAGGCACTATAGGGGCACCAAGAGCCTTAGCCAGTATCCTGAATCCTAGGGGCGAAAGGTGCAGGCCATCTGTGGCAAAGCATCGTGATCTGTCCACCATGTCATCCCAAGCAGGCAGGTACTATATCCCCTTTGAATGACACCAGAAGCTTAGCCAATTGTTGAAGTCAATCATTTTGTCTTTGTACTGCAGTATCATTCTGGGCAATGGCAGAATGCTAATCGATCCTGACACCCGACAGGCAGCTGACATTAACCTTCTCCTTGTTTAGTCTGGTGAGTGGGACATCAGTGTGCCTGACTATAGAGTCACCTATGACTAGTGTGTTTGGTACGTTGTTTTGCCTTATTGGCTGTGGTTGAGTGGCACACTGAGTCTGTGGGCTATGTGTCATTTGGGTTGTGTTGGGGGATGGAGGCTGCTTGCATTTCTGCTTTGGAGGTCTCTGTTGCTTAGACAGATTATTATTGAGAGCCTCTGCGAATGTTTTTGTGTTACTATGTGTGGATTATGGTGGTGTAGATTTAGTGAGACTATGTGATGAGTGTGGTGTGGTGCAAATGTTTACCTTCTCCACATGACTGTCAAGTTAAGTCTTGGTTGGAGAGAGCTTTACCTCCAGTTTGGCTAGATAAGTGCATCTCTCACAGGTTGTAGTGTTGGGTGGTAGGAGGAGAGGGTTGTCTGTCTACATGAGGCAATTTCTACATTGCATCAAGATGCCCAGATTCATCAGATAGACAGAAGAGAACACTGGGAGCTGACCCTTGGACATGCCTGAATAAAAACTATTTTCCTCTAGATAAGTGAGGAAAGTGAGTACAAGAGCTGTTTTTCTCTAAGCAAGTGAGAAAAGTAAGTACAAAAATTGTTTACCTGTAGGTAATGAGGAAGATTGTGTGCTATAGTAATTAGTAGCTTATTTAGTGCTTACAAGTTCTGAACAAGCGCTGAGCATGAATAAGCAATCCAGATAGGGTTTTGGATAACAGAAACACACTGTCCCCCGAACAGGTACACAATCATATATCCATGTACACTACAGAGCCCCTGTAACCACAACTATGCAGGTACAAGCTGCACTCACGCTGCATGGGACCTGTCTACATCCCAGGTTGTATCATACACATATGGCAAAACAGTTTGCTCTCCACATACACATCATGTAAAGCATAGCTTCATGTCAGGCTATGTACACACTGAATGGTGCACATCAACAGTTATCACAACCCACAAAGGGGGAGACACCACTGATAATGGGAAGTACTGCACTACTACCCTGCTGAGTCTGGTCTGAAAGGTCATGAACCTTGATCAACATATTTGATGTCAGCAGTACAGATGTAGATGACAGTAAGGTTGATTTCACACAGCATATAATAACCTTGCCAGGTCATAGGACATCATCACCCATACTGTGTTCTACCTACACTCAGTATACTAGATGTACATTCCTATGTCACAGGAGTGTTTTGCAACTGGACTGCTGGCAGAACCAACACTACAGAAGGTGTCTGAATAATACATGTGCATCACACCAGTGCCAGCTACAGTAAGACAGGGTTAATTCATTGTACTCCCCCTCATTGTAGTCTATACCACACAGACTAACAGAAGGCATCTGCCTATTGAAGTATGCAAATGACTATGACCTAGGAACAATAGCTGACTCAATGAGTGTTGTGGACAACATACAGAAGGGGCTTTGTGGGTGAGGTGTGTGATATATGACCCCAATCTGACAGCTACATATTGCATTGTCACCCCTATGTTAATAACCCTGTACCCATGAACTACCACCTAGGCAGCGGTCAACATAATGGACACTGTGTATAAGGGATGTAGCTGGGCAGTTGTTTTTCCTGTGATAGTTATGTCACCACACCTGTAAGGTAGTCGTAAGTGGCAACCCTAATCATGACAGGGTGCCATCCATGAATATAGAGATCATTGTTCAGCCATATTCAAAACTCAAGTGACCCATATCAGATCACATATTTCCTTTAAGGGGTATTGGCCATGTTCAGATGGCCTACACCAGCCTTCCCAATCCCCATCTCCACTATGCAGCATGATGCCTTCCCTGAATAAAGCCATGTCCAACCCAGTGATGTTGGACATGCTACACATACACATCCTGATCTCAAACACATACTTCATGGACATCCGCCTTCCTAGTACAAGGATCACCACATACTGGACAGATCCTTGTCCCATGCACTTTACATACTCCTACCATACTATGCATCCCTGTCCAGCAAAGCTGCACATTGTCCCTCTTTTAGTCATGGTGTGATGACCGCATGGTAAATATATCATTAACCCTGTGGATCAGTTATGTGGCACTGCTTGACCTGGCCCCAGAAACCCACCTGTCGGCTACAGCTAGGTAACCTTTCATCCTAGGCTCATACATAGCCCAGGGCATATAGCCTACCAGTTGACTTTGACCGTACATGCTATAGTTGATATCCAAACCTGCAAATACCATCAGGCTAGCCAGTGTCCCAGGTGTATCACATGTGCAACACAGGTGATACATGGCAGGATGTTGAAATGCTGTACAGTGCCGTGTAGGTGTATATGGCAAAACACATACATGTAAAACCTTCCATGAGCAAGTCTGCATGGTCAGAGGTCATGTCCGTTAAGGCAGTGTAAGTCTTTATATGTGACATGTACACAGCATCAAGGTTGACTGCATTAATGTGGACACATCCCAGGCATGTGCTGATAGGTAAGAACATCAGTACAGGCAAACAGACATGCCCACATCAAGACAGCATCCACATGGAGTATGAGCAATGTAATCAAGTGACACACACACACACATATATGGTGATAGTATCCAATCACCATTGAGTGTCAAATGTGTGTGATGTAAACATGTCAGTGGTGTCAGTGTCATGTAAATTTGCAAAGACAACTATTTAATCGTAATAAATGTGATACACATGTATGTTCAGCTGTAGATCTGTGCATCTCTGTGAGTTACTGTGACCTGTCTCCATCATTATGTCTTCCAGGTATGCCACGTGCAAGGCTGCCACCTTATACCTGCTCGGAGGATGAGGCCCTCATCCCATACCTACGGGATAATCATCATGCACTGTTCAGCCATGTGCCACAGAATGCACAGCAGCGGGATGCCCTGTGGCAGGAACTTTGCAGGAAGGTTAATGATGTGGGTGGCCACAACCGCACATACCAGCAGGTGCACAGACACTGTACATACCTAATTAAGTAAAAGTATATGAAGAGGATCACCAAAGGATCACTGCAGCACTAAATCCAGAAAATTTATTGAAAAAAGTTAAGCGCTTTCGTCAAAATCACAAGACTTCATCAGGACAAGAACAAACAGAAAATGCCATATTTAAATACCTTAACTCTTACAGCCATTGGTTGAGAAAGCAAACATCATTTCCTGTAAAATAATTAAGCAGTTTAAAAAGACAGTAACACATAATCACAGTAACTGCCCACTACAACTCCAGGGGGTGGCAATGGGCGCATGTTGCGCACCGTCATTTGCTAACATTGTATTAGCATAGTGGGAAGAGAACGGAGGGTATGGAAAAGTGAATTATCAGAATCAATGGAGGAGGGGGAAACAACAACAATAGTATTGGAGGTGATGAATGATACCAATGAAAGGGATGGGATGTATGAATGTACCATTGTGAAGAATCTTGAGCATGATTTCAGCATTTACAATTATAGTAGGACAACTGTGAGTACTGATTGGGCAGAACTGTTCTCAAAAGGGCTCAACTTTGTGCCAACAACTGGTATTGACATTGTCAATACTATTTTGGAGTTTAAATTATTCACTAGGAAGTTGAATTTGGAACTCTTTTTTTCACAAGAGGGGGCTGGACAATGCATGTTGCAGGGAAATCTAGGCCGATTAAATAGACCAAGTACTTTCATTCTCCCTATGCACCCAAAAGTACAAATGTATGAGACTCTTTGTGAAAATGAATTCAGAAAAGAGGTTGCCAAAAACAATAACAAAAACCTTCTTGACAATAATGGGACCAATAATTTAACTAGGCAAGAAACTACGCTGTTCCGTAATATTTTGGAGAATGATGACATCAGGTTTATGAAAACGGATAAGGGGGGGTATTGTTATCATGGATGTGTGTGATTACAATAGTAAAATGACTGATTTATTGTATAGTGACACATAAACAGAGGTTTCCAAAAACTAGTTGAATATATCCTACAGGCGTATAGATTTAGACATTGAACAACTTTTACTCAATGAGCAAATTACTGTAGAAACTTCTAGATTCTTGGATACTAAGCATCCTAGGATTCCTACCATTTTTGGAATCCCTAAAATACATAGGAGTATCTCTGACCACCCCTTATGACCGATTGTCGATGCAAAAGCTTCTAAAACCTTCAGATTGGCTAAATATATTTACAACACTGTTAAACACATCCTCGATAACAGAGACTTGGTGATCAAGGACTCCTGGGACTTTCTGTCTAAAGTCAAGAACAGTATGTACCACAAGGATTAGATCTTGGTCACCATTGACATCTGTGACCTCTTCTCAGTAATACCCCATGATGTTGGACTAGAATGGTTCTATGACTATTTATGCTTAAACAGTACATTGAACAATGACACTATCCTTACTATCAGGTCCTGTATGGAAATGGTTCCGGACAACAATTTTATCACTTTTGAGGGGCATTTATTCAAGCAGGAGCAGGGGGTGGCAATGGGCGCATGTTGCGCACCGTCATTTGCTAACATTGTATTAGAACACTGGGAAGACCTCTATGTAATGAACTCTGAATTCAAGGACATGTGGGTACTATATGGATGGTACCTGGATGATATGGTCTTATTTTGGCATGGGAGCGAAGATGACCTGAATAGGTTCTTCGTTTACATCAACACCACTACCACCTTTTTGAAATTTACCATGACCAAGGACCTTCACACCTTGAATTATCTGGATGTTACTATTAAGAAGGATCACTTTAAGGGTAGGTTTACTTCGCACCTTTATAGAAAACCTACTTATTCTAACTCTTTGTTGCATTTTGAGAGTTGCCATCCTCTGCATCAGAAAAAATCCCTTGTCAAGGGTCAGTATGTGAGACTGGCCAGAATGATGTCTGACCAGGACGATTTTATTAAAGAATGTGATGTCCTAATGGGTATGTTGCAGAAAAGAGGTTACCCCTTTAACTTTGTCAATGACATAGCTAAAGAAGTCAAATCAAAAAGAGCTGGGGGTATTTATTCTACACTCTTGGAGAAGCCTGAAGGTTTGAATAGAACCTCTGGTTTGGTAAAAACTGACAGTTTTACTAGGGCATGTGTCCTGCCCTTCACCAGGGATTTTTTTTAACATTAGAAGCATCATTTATGATTTTTGGACCATTTTTTGTTTGAATGCGAAGATCAACAAAAGGTTGGGGGAAAAACCTCTTGTGGTTTACAAAAAGGCCACCTCCTTGAAAGGCCTGGTGGAGAGGAAAAAGTTAAAGGCAGGCCTTGGTGGAACTTTTAAATGTGGGAGGTGTGGACAATGCCCTTATATATTGGACACTGATTCCATTAGAGTCAGGAACTATGGTAAAATTACTACTATTAAGAAGTGTTACTGTTACACCAAGGGAGTGGTATATATTGCATCCTGTATGGTATGTGAGGGGTACTATGTGGGGAAGACAATCAGAGCCCTCAGACAAAGAATATATCAACACAACTATGATATACTAAAAAACAAAGAAACCAATGCTTTATTTAAGCATATAAAGGTACATCTGACACATTATTTTAAATTTTTTGTACTTGAACAAGTAGACCTGGGTCCACGAGGGGGGGCCCGATGATGACTTCCTTGAATATTTAGAGCTCAAGTGGCAGATTAAATTAAATGCATGTCAACCACCTGGGCTCAATGACAAGTTATCCATTAGTTTTGTATTAAAACTAAAATCAGCTTTTTTATGTGATTTTATTCAAGATCTGTGTTTTAAATCATACTTTAATACACAATACATTAATGTCTATGTGGTTGGTAGGTGGTAATTGGTGTGTTTTAGTGGGCAGTTACTGTGATTATGTGTTACTGTCTTTTTAAACTGCTTAATTATTTTACAGGAAATTATGTTTGCTTTGTCAACCAATGGCTGTAAGAGTTAGGGTAATTAAATATGGCATTTTCTGTTTTTTCTTGTTCTGGTGAAGTCTTGTGATTTTGACAAAAGTGCTTAAGTTTTTTCAATAAATTTTCTGGATTTAGTGCTGCAGTGTTCCTTTGGTGATCCTCTTCATATATTTTACTTGGTTTTGGTGTTTGTTGTTTCTAAGTTTGTTACAGACCTAATTAGACGGGCAAAACAGCGTGCAAATGCAATCACTAGGGAACAAGGTGCAACAGGTGGTGGGCCACCAACCCAGCCCCCCACTCACACATACTGAGGAGCTAATGGCCAACCTGGGGACACCTGCAGAACAACATCCACAAGCCTTAGCTGATATCATGAAGGTGGGTGTCTCTCAACCACCGAGCCTGGAGTTGCATGGTAAGTCACTACTGCACATATAACAACTATATTCCATATAGTTATGTGTCACTGTACAATATGTAATGAAACATCATATGCAAGGCATGTATACACACATGCCGCATACTATAGTATGCTACTCTGTGTATGCACACATGTGCATACTCCACAGTATAGTCTATTGTACTGGAATATGTGTTAACATGCACATTGCACCCTGTAGCTATCATACAGGCGTGGATAATGATCATACTGCTGCGGCACTCCTATTTAGGTACCTCTGGCATTCCGCTGTGACAGCAGCCCATTGCAGGTGAGACTGTTATTATTTATCAGGCATGTTAATGCACAGATCTATCTGCCATGTGGCCATTTACCACATGTACACATAATGTATGGTCCTGTCACAATATACAGGTCAGACCTGCAATGCATCACAATGGCTACCCATGTGCAATACTTGCAAACCATGAAACCTCACAAACTGTCATTGCCAGATGTGTGGACAACTGCGCATACAATGGTGGAGGTGTTGTTCACTGTAGGGACATGTACTACAGATCAGAGCTACACATGTGGGGAATACAACTAGTACTAAACAGTGAGCTGGAGTATGGCCAGCCCACAGGATTCACCGGTGTGGATTATACCCCTGCTATGAATGTCACACAATGTTATGTGCTATCTGACATGTCCATGACATCTAGTGGGATGGCTGCAACACTGCCTAACTATCCTGAAAAACATATCCCACATACCAAACATACCACCCTTTGTCTGCATAACCCTGTCGTCAGTGAAGCATATGACATCTATGGGTCTATGTCATATGGGACAACACAGACATGTAAAATAGATGCCCATCACAACCATTTGGCGATGTGCTTGTGTGTACACCCAGTCGTACATTGGCTCCACATGGTCCAACTATGGCCTTTGTGTAATGGTTATATTGCAGATGTGGAACACTAGATATCCTACAGGCCTGTGCACATCTTGTGTAGGTGTAACATCAATCCACCACATACGATGTGTTGAACATCTTGAGTGTGTCACGATATGACAGCAGTCACCTGTACAGTATCCACATACATACACAGACAACCCCATCAGCCCACAGATACTGTACATTCCCCTTGCTGGTGTCGGACATCACTGTCATCCTTGCTCCTCATATGTGTGTGTGTCTGTGTGTGTGTGTGTGTGTGTGTGTGTGTGTGTGTGTGTGTGTGTGTGTGTGTGTGTGTGTGTGTGTGTGTGTGTGTGTGGTACACAGATGTCATGTGGGACATGGTGTACCGACGAGTTTTCCATGTCTGGCCATAGTTGCCAGGCAGCAGCAATATGGTTGCAGATGTGCAGGAGTGTCATTCATATACCATTCAGTGACCTGTGTTACACATTCCACATCATGGTTTAGTGTGTATACACCTCAGTGATGTGGGTCACATTCCACAGTATATATGTATTGTATCTGAACACAGTCATTGCTATGAACTGTGTCTATAACTCACACTGTATAGCAACATGACTCACTGCAATGGCCATGCACATCAGCTAAATGTGCGGTATATCTGTAGAGCAGACAGACAACACTGCATCAGCGGAAGGTCCATGTTAGTATAACACATCCCTGCATTGGGACACCATTACTCCACGGTATATTTGACAGGACACCATTGTGTTAAACATGTATGCATGTCATTGCACACGTCAGCAGATCATATGTCATACTACATGTGATTGTCAAGGACATATGCCACACATCAGGCAGATGTACTGTTAACCTGTGCTGGTCTACATGGTGTAACACAGGGTTGTATGCTAACTACTACTATGATTGTGTAATGTGCATGCCTTCTGCTGTGACACATGCATGCTGCTGTGTGCAACCCAGGGATGTATGATAACTACCACTATTATTGTCTGAGCTGCATGCCGTCTGCCGTATCACTTGCATGTTGCATGCCTTCTGTCATATCACATGCATGTTGGGTGCCATAGCATGTGTCTGTGTGTGTGTCTGTGTGTGTGCCTGTGTGTGTGTCTGTGTGTGTTTATTGTATAGATTGTAATGTACAGTTCTTGTCTGCCCCTCACAGGTGTTGATGTAGGTGCGTTCCCCTCCTGCGGCCCATCTGATGTTAGTGTCCCCACAGACTCTAGCAGTAATGATGAACATATGATTGAGGCACAGGCAGGGTTGTTAGGGGCTGAATCTGTGCCATTGGTTGCCATTCCACTTATATCCCCCTCATCCCCGCACACAGTTCTCATGCCAACACATACCCCATCACCAGTGGCCGTAGAGGAAGGCCAGTTGGCATGTGGTAGCTTGGAACAGGAAAGTGTGGAGGCTATGGAAGGTGGGCCTGCACACCAAGGTGTCAGACAACTGACTGGTGATGCCCCACACAGGCATGTGGCCAGTGCTACTCATAGGAGGACCTCTGGCCAACATGCCCCTGCAAGACAGAGCACAGCAGCTGGTGTTACCAGACACGTTTCAGGCTGTAATGGAGGCACAGGCATGTGCTGAATGGCACAACAGAGAAGGTCAGAGGCTTCAGAGGCCTGCTGTCCATTCTTTAAACAACAACATCCAAGCAATGGCAAATGCTCAACAGCAGCTTGCTGAAATTTTGAATAGACGATTGGGTGACATGGTTGGAGTCCTTGACTGTGACATAACAATCTGCGAGCATGAGATGTCTGTTCTGGAACATCTGGTAGGAGTGAGGCATCAGGCACATGGACGTAGGCCAGCTACATCACCTGTTGCAGGTCTATGTGAATGAGCTACCTCACATGCCTGCTCCCATAGTGGCGGTAACAGCAGTGTAGCTGGTGTTGTGCTGTCCACACCAGGACACAGCAGGACATGTGCACATAGCCCTGGATGGTCCCAACAGGGACACGGTTCCAGTGGACATGTGTCATCAGACAGTACCCAATCTGCACCTCTGGCTGATAATGCCCGTGCAACCCCTGCCAGGCACAGGTCACGTGGCCGTGGCCGGACATCGTGAACTGTAAAACCTGGCTTGTACAGTCCACAGCTGTCAATAATACCCCTGTGTAGCCCAGACACATGCCAGAACTGTGTGCATACATACACACACACACCGGAAACATGTAGGACACCGCAACACACACATGTATAAAATCCATGCACACCCAATGAGTTCAAAGGCCATAACCCACACACATGATGTTATCCAATGGTGCAGCCTAGGCCTCTGAAAAACATTATCACCCTGTGCATATGATGATGCCTGTGCCGCATCCCTGTCATCCACACCGTCGGTGCAGGGACATGCTCATATGGTCTGATGCACAGGGTGAACAGACTAGGAAAATAAGTGTAGATTACAATTGTTGTGTACTGTTGACAGGCAGCAGACATACCATATAGTACAGGTTTAGAATGCATTTTGTACTGTTAACGGTATGTGTCATGTGTAACAACAGTAACTGCATGTTGGTCTTGATGTTCTGCCTTCCTCCTTCAGGTCTAATTGCATGTGCCAGTGGATGTCAGTGTTTGAACTTAGTGTCCAATATGTAAATGCGGACTACTCACAGGTATGTATGAAAATACCAGCATGCACCTTGTAGCTTCCACATCACAGTTAGAAAGTCCCATGTTCCAAACACGTCTACAGATCTACTGATCCAAGAGCATGATAGCTGTGTATTAAGCTACTGTGGCTACAGACGTGACATCCATACTGGGTGACATCACAGGTACAGTTACATGGAGTGGGGAGGTAAGAGAGCGGTCTAGCTGATGACAAGGGTAGAGTTCAGTGGAAAGCGTGATGCCTCATTGGGAAGCAGTAATACACGTTCCCATGACAGGATGCGAACACACAACTGCACCCACACACTCAGGTATTCACACACATGTATTCAGAGACACAGTAACACACCCACACACTCACGGATTCACGGACACAGTAACACACACACACACACACACACACACACACACACACACACACACACACACACACACACACTCATACACAGACACAGTTGCTAGTGTTGAGGTGAGGACCCCTGCCTATGTGCAAATCATCATTACAGTACTGTGCACTTACATGACATGCCACAGAGATTACACATGTACATGAAGTCAGTATGGCCTAAGATCGAGGACATCAACAGGGATAGTAGATTGCATCGCCTGGATGGGGGAGAGGTCTTATCAGTTCACTATGGTAACATACATCCTCACTCCAGGGACTAGACAGCCATACATACATGTACACACACACACACACACACACACACACACACACACACACACACACACACACACACACACACACACACACACACACACTGTGGCATTCACTATTGAGTACACCTATGTAACGCACATACAGATACCTCACATGTGTGAGATACACACCCCAGCCTATGTCCTGCTTTCTACATTGCAGTCTGTACAGATGTCTACAACAGTGTACAGGAGAGTGAGTAACAACTGAGATATATTCCCCACCATACGTGACATATATGGACACACACGCAACCACACATGCCAGTACTGTGAATCAAACACCTGCCTATCTCATGATACATATGACAGATGTATTGCACGCGTTACAAAGTGTACTGACACTTCCTTTAGCAACTGTGCTGATATATGCACACGGGAGGTCTTAACTGTTACAGGTGTCAAGTGATTTACCTTTGGTGTCACCCTGACCACTGTCTAAGTTGTGTGTGTTCCCCTTCAATTAACAAAACCATAGCTTAGCGGTTACACAGGTTATTGTAGGACTGCTTGTGACACACCTGTGAGCTGCAGCAAACATCCATCTGCAAAGATGCCCCACCACTTAGTTATGTCCACACATCTGTCCATACCTGAAGTACATCTTGCCATACTTTCAGCATATCACCATATACAGTTGGCAATGTTGAGGCTGCATTGCAACTGCATGATGCACTAAGACACACGTCACCTGAAAACATCAGCAACTGCACATGCATGGTATCTGAATGCACACCACTACGTGTACATGTGTGTAGGTCCTACATTCCTGTCATTTGGGCAAGTTTATAGGCAATGCATTTGGTGGACATGTGTGATGACATACATGACACATGGACTGTTGTATGATATGATAGGTGTCATGGGTGACCAGTACAGATGGAATGTGACCTCTGTCAACATTGATATCACACCTTATGTACTGTTAGCATTCAGCAGCCATGGACCTACCTTTCATGGGCATGTGTGTAATGGCTTTAGCCACCTGTCTGCACGAAGGACAGCAACAACTATGCTATATATATATATATATATATATATATATATATATATATATATATATATATAAAGCAAGATATAAATATACATGTATGCATACATATGCAGATATATCTATATATCTGTATATATTAATGTAAATATATATATAAAAAAAAATATATATATATATATACTATATATATATGTATGTATATATATATATATATATATATATATATATATATATATATATATATATATATATATATATGTTACAGTAAATATACACATGTATATAGGATATGATACAGCAGTTACGAGTAACATATGTTAACAGGCCATGCATATGGTGGTGGGAGGTCCAATAAACAAACG
>NC_056741.1:1612276823-1612506823 GCF_019279795.1 Protopterus annectens
TCCAAACAATATCTCTCTATCGGGAACTATCCCTGACTCCTTTAGTGACCATCTCCCTGCCTTCATTCATCGCTCAGCTAACCCCTCACAATTCCAACATCATTACATTCAAACTCGTAACCTCAGCAACTTAACCCCACAATTTTCTCCAACATTTTCAAACAAATCAACTGGCAAATCCTTTACATTCTTTCCCTCGACAACGCCGTAGAACATTTTAACTCCATCTTCCTAAATACTCTTAACTCCCTAGCCCCCCTAAGAAACAAACAAATCAAAGCCAATTCTGCTCCTTGACTGACCAAAGAGACTAAACATACCATGCATCTCAGAGACAAATCCTGGAAGCTTTATCAGAAAAGTAAACTGTCTTCTGCCTTGCTCCAATATACCCAACTCCACAACCAAGTAAAAAACTAATCACCTGGGACAAAAAAAAATACTACAATAAACTTCAGTCCAATAATAATAACAACCCAAAACAATTCTAGAAATCTGTTAACTCTCTTCTCCATCCTGGGTCAAGAAATAACCCCTGCCCTGACCCTAGTTTAACTGACAAGGAATTGAGCTCTCTCTTCAACACTTTCTTTACAGATTCTATAGCCAAGCTAACCAAAACATTCCCTGACAACAATCCTTCCAACTTCCTAAACTCTTCTAATAATTGTCACCCTATGTTCCAACTCCAACCAGTTTCCACAACATTTATAAAAAAGCTCTTATCCAAACTAAAGCTATGTTCCAATGCCCCCGACAACATTCCCCCCTCCTTCCTCAAATGCGCAGCTGAAGGAATTGCTTTCCCATTTAGCATCCTGATTAACCGATCCTTAAAATGAGTCATATGTACCCAAACTTTGGCATTCAGCCTACATTCTACCTCTTCATAAAGGAGGTAAAAACAACTCCATTTCTAATTTCCGCCCCATAACCCTACTCTCTCCAATATCTAAAATTCTAGAGAAATGTGTCCACTACCAACTTTTACCCTACTTAACTCAGAATCAGTTACTTACACCCACCCAACACGGTTTCCGTCCTGGCCACAGCACCATAACTGCCCTACTTTCCTTCTTAGAAACAGTTAATCATGCCCGAGATTCTGGACTTCTTGTATCCACTGTTCTGCTAGATCTATCTAAAGCCTTTGACTCCATCTCCCATACACACCTTCTCTTCCACCTCTCCAACCTTAATCTCTCCACTAATACTCTTTCCTGGTTCTCCAGTTACCTCTTTGACAGATCTCAGGCTGTCAGATGGAAGGACTCTACCTCCTCCTTCTTACCTACTCCTACCAGCGTTCCTCAGGGATCCATCCTCGGTCCCATACCTTTCAACATCTTCATAAACAACATTCACACTGCTCTCCCTGACAGTACAGTCATCCAATACGCTGATGACTCTAACTTAGTCTGTGCCACCCCCAACTTTTCTGAACTTCTCTCTAAAACACAAACAGCTTTTTCCACTACAGAAAACTGGATGCACCAAAACCATCTCTCCCTCAACTTCAATAAATCCAAAATACTAATTTTCCTCCCTACCAAGCCTTTTTCCTTTGACAAAAACACTTTCAACATCCTCAGCCAAACCAACACCCCTATAGAAGTAGTCCCCTATGCTAAACTCCTTGGCATAACCATTGACGAATGCCTCAAATTCGACCTCCACATACAACAAAACATAAAAAATCCCCACCAAAAGTTAGGTATGCTCTACAGGAATAATCTATTTCTTTCAAAATCCTCTAGGCAAACCTTAAGCTACCTCCTACCTCCTTCCCTCTCTACTTTATGGTGCCCCTCTTCTAACTAATCTGTCTGCCTCCCTCACCTCTAAACTTGAAGCTTGCTATAATAAAATCTCTAAATTCGCCACTAAATCCAAAACCTCACCCTACCACTGCCTCACCCTTCAATCTCTGAACTGGTTACAACTCCCCAACCACCTTGGCTATCTGCAACTAACAACCACTCATAAATTAATATTCTACCCAGAAAAATGCCTAGCATTATCAAACATCCTTCCCCCTTACATCCCTCACCGATCATTAAGATCTGAACAGCAAAATCTAATCTCCATTCACAGACCTAAACATCCCGCTGGCCAGCAACTTCTATCCTTCTCTCTAGGTAGAAAATGGAACTCTCTCCCTCCTTCACTTAGGACCATACCTAACATGGAATACTTCAAAACCCAACTCTTCTTACACCTATCTTCGAAATGGAAATGTTCTTGCTTTCACCCTATATAATTTCAAGGTTTTTCTACACTAAGCCCCTCTACTCCTGCACCTTTCTGCTCTCTACTTCTAACTAAATGGTTTTAGCTGACTCTCACTTGACTGTAAGGATGAAAATATTGCAAATTATGTTAATACCTAAAAAAAAAAAAAAAAAAAAAAAAAAATTGTTATTTAGCATTTGCAGTGTTCTTACTATGTATTCTTGCTGTGTGGACATTCTATTGTATTTTATCTCATTTTATTGTACTGCCTTTGGAGCTTTTCTCCCCGGTCCTCCACTGAAAATGGGTACTTCTTGGCCCAGTGGACTTCCCCGGTAATCAAACTGAAATAAAATAAATAATAAAACTACATATATGCATGTATGTGTGATGTGTAGCTATGAGAATATAAGTATGTACATTTATAGATATATGACTACATATCTGGAATGATACATGGCCATGTATATGAACAACAGCATACGGGAGGCACCTGTACCATTTGTATACAGGGGTTGTGTGCATCATTACGAGGAGGAACCTGGATGGGGTATACAATTTGTGGACATGTACTATTTGGAAGATGGCTATGGGGAAGCTTCATGGGAGCATGTGAAAGCTATATATTCCCAGTAATGTACGTAGGGAGACGTGCATCACAGTCAGATGTTTAATCCCGGGTCATAGGTTCTGCAGGACCGGGTGGAGGCTGATCAGGCTTGTGGACAAGTACTGCTAATCTGACTTGTGCCCGGATGTCAACAGGTGTGGACATCGTGTTATGCCACAAAGTCTAATCTTGAGAACCGACACTTATCCCATGAGGGATGTCCAAAAATTATGGATGACAAACCCCATTCTTCTGGCTATTTTAAAATGTGGTAGGGTTATGCATGCATGAGATACCTAGTTTGCAAGCCTGAGACTGCCTAGGGTGAGACTGCTTACTAGATGTGGGTAGGGGGCACTATGTGCAGATATGGCTGCGCCAAGATAGCAGCCCGAGTATGGGTGGTATTGACGGACATTCAGCAAGAGGGGGGGTGTGCTGTGGAGGGGATGATGGGTATTTAATTATGTATCCAGGTATGTTGGGGTTGGATGGCCAAGTTCAGGCCAGACCATTATGTGGGTTTGAGTCGGTAACGTTTCTGTACATGTATATCGCACATTTTAATGTCCATATGTTTGTGGGATTGTGTTCTGCAGTATGGCCTGACAGGGTGTATTGCGGATGTGAATGTATGTTCTTTGGTTTCCTTTCTGATTCACCCACTGCTCCCTCGTACACCTCCAGTTCACCTATTGTACATCCAACCCAGTCTCCCCTTGGCGAATTATTACATTACCTGTCACCCCCCATATTCCACAAACACACCATCCATCCCTTCTCTGGTTGATGGCCCATGGCACAGTCAGCAGAATACATTGCGTACTCTACATATCTCTGGTACCAATATGGTTGTGAGGACAACCCTAGCATATTTGATCTTCCACATGCTGTACTTCATGCACATAGGTACACACAAATATTTATCTTTCATGACATGGTAGGTAGACCTGGGTAATACCCATTCATCTTTGGGCCGTCCAGACAAGGATAACTTGGACCGCAAATGGGCAGATATTGAGTGAATGCTCTGACCATTGGTAGGGTTGCCACCTTTTCAAATGGCCAAAGTGGGACATTTTTGGGACACACATCAGATTTTACAGGCCGACACATACCCACGGTCAGTACAAAGGATAGAACTTTACTTTTTTGCCTAAATAAAAGCTTATTCTTGTAGCAGTTTTGTTGCTTATTCTGTTTCTTGTAAAATTTAGGTATTTTAGATACAGAAATAACTATTTTATGCAACTATTACATAAATTATGGGACATAATTATGTCCTACAATCGTAGGATATTTGCCATTTTTTAAATTTTTGGTAAGGACACAACTGCCCAGAGAGGGACTGTCCCTCACAAAGGGGGACAGGTGGTAACCCTAACCGTTGAGCTAGGCTTAACAAAGGGCAGCAGCATGCAAAGATGCTGCATTTCACTTCCACTTGTTATAACAATAAACACTACAATGAAATACGGGCATGGGGTTTTAAATGTCATTTGTTCGAGGGACAGGGGCTCAATATTCAGCTACGTGCTTTTGTGTTTACTTTTTATTTTGGTGTTCACGGAACTGTCTTGTATGCTTTGCATACATTTCAGTATCCACGGACACTGTTAGGAGTGATTACTATTAGAGGCAAGCTGTACTAGTCAGCATTTTAGGTTGTGCATCTGCAGCCAATATGTTCATGCCTCCATGTAGCTCTTAGACATGCCCCCTGCACTCGTGCACATTTCCTGTGCACGTGGATGTTGCGGCAGCTCACCTTCATTAATATGCATATGGTACTACTGTGCCATCTCTACGCCGCACGGTTGGCACAAGGCTAACGCCATCCTTGCACCAAGCTTCATGAATCCCAAGGAGTGTCTGCATGGGAATTGGCATATTTTTGGCTGTGAATTTAAATGGCATGCACTTGCTGTAGATTGTACTATTTTTTTTAAGTCACACTCTTTTTGATAACCAAAAATCTTCAGGGAAAGCAAGGGGAGAGACACAGTCAATGCTACATGCATTTTAAATAGCTTATTTCAAATCTGATTTTCAGATTACTGCAGAACAATTTACCCAAGTTAAATACAAACATAATTTTCGAGTGATGTCTAGCTATTTGGGATTTCCAGAATCATGCAACTATGAAAACACAACACTGAGCTGGTATACAATTGCTGTGTCAAATACAGAAACATAACCCAGGGACTGCCCGTGCTCTCAAATAGACTTCCCATACATGTCAAGCAGAGCACCTCACTGGCCCTCTTCAAGAGAACTCTTGATGAGGGGATGGGAAATGGAAAGTTCACCCTGGGGATCACTCCAGTGGCTCTACTTGATAGAGGCACTGGGAACGTACATCAGACGGCATGATGCCAGGGCACTTCTATGGGCTAGGCTTGTAAAGGCTCCAGGGCCATTAGCCTAGTACACACCTATGAACCTATATAATGTATGCAAATATACTTTAGTAAGTCTACAACAGATAAATTTGCATTTCCAAACTCATGCGATTGGGAAGACCTAATATTGGGACAGCAAAGAAATTCATTACTTTGTGATGTAAGACTAGAAAGCATAAAAATATTTTTTGATAGGGCGAGGATTAATTCTGTAGAGGTAATAGTAGGTAGAGTATAGAATATTGAATTCTCAGAATACAAACAAAACTAGTCTAAAGAAAAAATGCTTCACTTCTGAAAGTGACTGGTTTGAGTGCCAGCAGCAAACATTGACAGTGTCAGCTCCTGGTTCAGATGAGAATCTAAGCATTTTTACTTCTGATACCATATTTTTTCCGTATTTCTAGCACAGGTGACAAGGAGCAGCTGGTGTTATATATCAAAGCATAATACTTAACAGGTAAACTTGAGTTATGGTCACTTTTTTTGTGATCGATCACTACTCAAGTTCACTACATTTTCTGTACAGCTACGGTATGTCAAGATGCAAAACTGGATTCAATGAACTATACGGTGGTTAGTGCAGAGGAGTAAGTGACAAGCTCATTTCATGCTTTATCCTGTAATCCTGGGTTTGATTCCTTCCATTTCTATTTTCCTTCTTTGTGGATCTGAACAAGTCTCTTTACCAGACAAAAGCATCTGAACCTAAACTGGAAATGTGCTTTAACACAGATGGATAGACTTGCTAACAAATCATATTAAACGGCCATAACATCAAGACATTGCTTTATGCATAACAATATCTAATTTTTAATATTCATTCAGAAATGCATTCTTTAAAGAATTAATACTATGCTGACTGAGAAAATACTAGCATATATCATTTGCAAGGTCAGTAATAGCAAATATTGAACCCAGAGCTGAGAGTTAAATAGGTGCAATGGGATCTGTGCTCTACCCCGGTTAACAAATTCAGAATAAATAAATAAACTGCTATTGCACCTTCTGTGACTTCTACTCTAAAGTAGGTGGCGTAGACATCAGGGCCATATATGACAACTGATATGAAAAGATTTTAGCTTCTTTAACAAGAAAATGCATTCCATACAATCACGTATACTTGATAGATCATGGAGCAGAGTTTCTTTATGGTTATGCTACTCCATGGGCTAAATAACAGAGTTAGTGTGAACTCAAGGGTGTTGCTCAATCAATGTGGTGACCTGAACTCCATGCCATGTTTTAACGAGTAAACTGGAGACTTCTAAAAGTTGATCATCCCAGTTCATATATCAAGTCCCCTAACACAGCAGTGATACAGACCTGGAGTTGATAGCCTGTTTATTCAATACTCCCTTATGCAGTGGAAGCACAGCAGCTTCTTACAAACCTCAGTTATCTTACTTCTCCCTTTACCAATTAATTGATGAAGAAAGATACAGGCAAAACAATTATCATAGCTCCCAGAAGTAGGAGTAAAGTGAAATTTTCTTTCTAAGAGCCTATGAGTCTGAATCAAGCTTTTGTATTTGCAAATTAAGTGCCATAACCTTTTGAAGCAAGCTGTGATAGAAGGCTTTATGACCACAGAATTTGGTTCTGTTCTTCTCACTGAATACACCTTATATTTCCTCTTCATGGAGACTGATAAAGGTACTAAAACATGTGGAAAGTCAATACTTGTTTCACTTGAAGTACGCTGGAGACCATATGACCTATTTTTCCTTATGATATGCAGTATCCACACCTTAACTTTTAGTGAGCTGTATATATTTGGGTTTATATTCTGCATGTCAACAAGCTGAGGAAACCCAAGACAGTCTAGTGCATGACCAAGGACCAAACAAAATTCAGTTCAAACCACAAAATATTTAATAATAAAAAGACTGAATTACATACAGTTGAGCACACTACACAAATATCCAATGTGCTTTCAATCCCGTACTGATAGGGACTTTATCAGAACATAACACCCTCCAATCCAACATACATTATTATAAAATAGGTCACATGTTGGAAATAAACCAACCACAGGGTTTAGCTAATACAATATGTTAAAATCACCTTTATTAAAATAAAATAAGTACACCTACAATAGAGGTAGTTGACTAAATAAAAATATATATAGTTTGACCATATAGTAAAATTGCATATGAAAACTGATATGGTATTATTTAAATAATAAATATTATGCTGTGTAATAAATTTAACTAAAAACTGTACACAGTATATATACATGTGTAAATATTACTCACAAGGGATGCCAAGCCAGTATACATGGTGCAAAAAAATCTTAAATACATTGCCAGTCTTCTAAAATTGTGATAAAAATGTATATAAATAAAAAAAAGTTAAAATAGTAAACAGGTCTACAAATGCTATATAAAGTATAAGTACAATTAAATAAAATAAAAAGGGAGGGCCATGATAATTTAGCTGCCCTTAATTTTAAAACAGGATTAATAGATAAGATGTCATTAATACGAAGGTAAGTACTGGCATTAACCTTAAGTTGTCAGAACAGTTCTCTATACATGCCACATCTAACATTTTGGGGTATAATTTCAATGTTTCCAAATAGAAAATTCTTGAAATTATTATAAAGCGTAGTGTGTTTATAAAGTGCACTGTTGGGATTCTTTGTCTGTATATCATAATAATGTTCATATATACTTTTTTTAGTTACCGTCTGGTCTTACTTATATAAAAAGCTGGGCAAGTCTCACACAGTGCAATGTACAATAATCCCCTTCTAATACAATTCCCATGCTTATTAAGAATTTTCATTTTATTAATACCATCCAAATAAAAAAGGGGCAGCGGTGGTGCAGCGGTTAGTGTTGACGCCTCACAGAAAGAGATTCTCCCTTTCGATTCTCGGCTGGAGTGCCTTCTGTGTGGAGTCTGCATGTCCTCCCCATGGTCAAATGACATACAAAGACATGCAGGTAGGTGTGTGTGTGAATGGGTGCGTCTTCTTTGAAGGTTGGGCATTGGGCTGGCAACTCAGCACCGTAAAAATCAACTGCCAATCATTAGCAGACTGGAGTTCCGCTATGGCGACCCCTAACTGGGATAAGCCGAAAGACATACAATATCATCCAAACAAATCTCAGGGTTTTCTCTAATAAATTTACAGAATTATAATTGCCACATTTCTTAGTACCCAGTTTCATAGTAGAAACATTATTAGAATTACCCTGCTTGTTGGGCCTTTCAAACAAATATATTTTTAAGTTTGACATTGTTTTTATACAAAACAGGGAAAATCACCCAATAAATTTTGGAGGTGGTCATTGGCCCTAAAATTGGTCCAATTTTTATTTACCATATTCTGAACCTTACCCATACCAAAAACTGCAGGGTAAGACAAAAGCCTTCTCAAATCCCCATTGGCCTTTTATGGTGTAGTGGTCATTATTATCAACAGTGCTGGAGTTATTTTCAAGTCCAACACCCAGTAAAGGTTTCTATTTCACACCCCATCTATCAAGAACTTTATTTTTAATCATCTCCAATATAATATAAGGATAGCGCCTCTCCAAAAACCTTTGTCCTAAAATATTAGCTTCTCCCACAAATTGTCTTTATTTGAGGTCATCCTTGTAATTCTAATGAGTTGCCTTTTAAGTAAATTCCTTTTGTAATGCAGGGGATGATAGCTGTTAAAGTGCAAATATGCATTGAAAAATGTGGGTTTCCTGTATGATTCAACCCTCCATTTTTTATTTATGATGGTAGTACACAAACAATTGATTTGTTCAAAATTGAAGAAATGAATACATTTAAAAAAATGAGTAGTGTTAATAAAATCCATAAAATCATTGATTAACTCAACACGACCATTCCACAAAATAAAAATTTCATCAGAGAACCTCAAGCACAATTTACAAAAATACAAACTAGTTGGAAAAAGTTGTTCCATTTCTCATGCCTATATACAAAATTAGCATAGACTAGAGCACACAAATGACCCACTGCAGCCCCATGGACCTGTTTCTATACCTCCCCTTCAAAATAAATAAATTTTTTTGATAATATCCAATCCATCAAATTTACTAAAAATGAAATCTCATCTTTCCCCAAAAAGTTAACGTGGCTTAAAGTATCGTTAAACATGTTGAGACCCTCATCCTTGGGTATACATGTAAACAGATCTACTACATCTATAGTAAGGAAATATAACAAATAATGTTACAAGCAACACAATTAACATAGCTCCCAATTTTGGGTCTAAAGGTGAGATGGTCTTTCTCAGAGCTGATGATTCTGAATCAAGCTTTTGTATTTGCAAATTAAGTGCCATAAGCTTCTGAAGCAAGCTGTGACAGATTGCTTTATGACCGCAGAATCTGGTTCTGTTCTTCTTACTGAATACACCTTATATTTCCTCTTTACGGAGACTGGCAAAGGTAGTAAAACATGTGGAATGTCAATACTTGTTTCTCTTGAAGTACATTTGAGATCATATGACCTATTTTTCCTTATGACTTTCAGTATCTAGACCTTAACTTTTAATGAGCTGTATAGATTTGGATTTATATATTCTGAGTGTAATGATGGTCACTCCTTTCATACAAATAGCACAGCTTCTCACAAATTCAGCCACTTTGGATTGTGCTCCATGTTGAATTTACTTATTTTCTTCTTGTAGATTTTAAAAAGTTATCAGCCTTTAATCTTGAAGTAGATGCACTGGGTCATCCTGAGCTATTTCTAAACAAGACACACACATAATTAATAATAACAAAAGCAACATCCTGCAACATGAAAAGGCTACTGACATTTATAAACAACAAAGGTGTTTGGTAGAAACTCAGCCTGACCAATGGTATCATTTAAAAAGACCAGTACCAACAGCTGAGAAATATCACCAACTGATTTATTAAAATCAACAAGCACCAAAAATTGCAAGTGATAGCATAAACTGGTATCACTTGCTATTTTTGCTGCTTGTTGATTTTAATAAATTGGTTGGTGATATTTCTCAACTGTTGGTACTGGTCTTTTTGGGTACCTGCATCTCCACTCAAGTTTTTTCATTTGTTTGGTTTGGTTCTTGGTTTGACAATGGTATTATTTAAACATTCTGACCTGTAAACTTATTTTTGTATTACTAAATAAATTCTATCTAGACATAACCATACAAGGTGGGTAAAGTAGTACATCAGCTGCATTTTCTCCTCTAGTGTACATCTTTCATATGTCACACAGTTCTTTTTCAAATGCTTGGATTCTGATGTAGTGACAGAACAATGAAAATGAGGGTATATCCATCAGCTTGTTGACTGATTTCCTTAAAGACCATTTACTCAAATCAAACTGAATGAAGGACTGGTACAAACTCTGGTTTAATCTATTTTAAGAGAACACTCAGGATGGTATTGATACAGATGGGTGAAATTTGATGAGGACACCAGGGAATATTCCCTACTCTTTTCAAAAAGTGCAAGAAATCTTTCACTTTTTATGAGCTGCTACCAGCTTAGACATCACTCTCCAGGTGCTACCCCCACCTGATGACTACCAAGCCATTGCCTATCAGAATCAGGCTTATTCGTTTTTAGCAGTGGGAAATCACCAGATCTGCATGGCAAGTCTGTCCATAGGAGTAATTCTTCAGGTAGACTGAATTTTAGCAGCATCCATGTAATGACAGCAAAGACCCTAATCCTCTCCCATGGGCAGTGGTGTACCAACATAACATAAAGGATTCATGATGTAGTCTACCCAGTGAATGTGAAATCCTGTGCCTTTGCTAACAAAGTCTACAAGGGGTAGTGACTCACAACACCACTCATTTTCTGAGGAACTGTGGCTATAATTATTGTTCGGGTTCATATTACATTGTCGAATGACAAAAATGTTGAATGCTCAGAAGAGTGAAACTGCCAAATATTGAAACTTTTATTGTGGGGGGCTATGCCCCCCCCCCACTAAATATATATACCAACTCTGAGATCGCACTACAGTGAGGAAAGGGGAAATATTCCAATCTTCACTGTACTGCGATCCCGCAATCCGAACTTCAATATGTGGCAGTTTCGCTCCTCTGAGCATTCAACATTGTTGTCATTCGACAATGTAATAGGAACCCTTATTGTTCACTATCCTTCTGTTCCCAGCAGGATAAAGTTGTCCACCTTCCCCTGAAAGAACCCTCAAACATCCAAACTGCTAAATGAACTTAAGCTGCCTAAGCTAGAATCAGGGTTTTATTTTCATTACAGTGCTGGTGCTTGGATGATCAGATGTGAGTTTAATGTCCTGTCTAAAAGACAGTACTTCATACCTCCTGCACCTCTATTAATGCTGCACTGAAGTATTGTTACTTGAACATAACTCCAAACATCTTATTTAAAGACAGAAACCACTGACACTGAAAAATATGTTAGGTTTTCAACGCATCTTTAAGAAAGAAATTCAGTGACCTTAAGCAGGCATTCTATCATACAGTTACTGACAACAATATCCCAGATCATTTTGATTTATGTGATGCAGGATGGGCCAGTACAAATTACCTCCAAGTCTGTACAAGTTACAAACAAATAAGTGTCCCTCCTCTGGGCCAGTAATCAAGGAACCTCAATCCTCACCACTGACACCAGTGAGGGATGTTCACGTGGAACAAAAATAGATACACACAATATTTCCAGATGTAGCTGTTTGCACCATGCACAATTTCCCTTAAGAGCACACAGGGAAAGCACTCCCTTTTTGGGGCTGGGTTTTCCTCTCCCTCTCCAGGGCCCAAGTAAGACTCTCCACTGACACAGCTATAGCGTTAAGTCCTTAGCTGGATGTCCAAGCCAAGCCCTCCACTACCCTATTTGTAAAATCAGTGATGTCAGTGTTCCTGTTCAAAGTAACTGAAACACACTCTCTTTGAGCTTTGGTTTGCACACACACACACACACACACACACACACACACACACACACACACACACACGCACACACACACACACACACACACACGCATGCACGCACACACACACACACACACACACACACACACACACACACACACACACACACACACACACACACACACACACACACACACACACACACACATATCTGGGAAAGGATGGTGCAGATTTACTCACTCTACTACCCTTTGCCTACACTATAAGGTAGATACACCACCACTAGAACTCTCACAAAGCCAGCTACTCTCAGTCCCAATTATACTGAGTGAAATTAATACTAATAGCAATGGTAATGTTGACCAAATAGCAAGGCTTTCATGAGTGGCCACAGTGTCACCAAATAAATATAAGTACTCTCAAAGGTTTAAACATTATCTAAAGGACCAGCCACAATGGAAAGTTTAAAAGTATGTAATACTAAATAATAAAAGAACATGAAAATGCTAAATATCTATTTACAATAACCACCAGAGTTTCAATCACAGTAAATATTAAAAATAACACAGATGGAAAGGTCCACACAGATGCAGAAAACAATACTTAACCAAGCTCACTATATTTTCCTGACTGAGCTAATTAGTGTTCCCTAGTTCACTTATTAGAGCAAGGGAAGATGAAGTGGGTGAGTGATCCTTCCTTGTCAGGTTTCACTAACAGACTGCTGAGAGCTAAGTGGCATCGCTCACTAAATATCATTTCAGTGCTGGCTATAGAATGACTTTGCATATGGTCATCTGACTCTGGCTTCCACACTAATCCCTTTACTAGAAACTTGAGCCAGGATCTTTGCACGTATGTGTCATAATACACACAGAGAGCTTTGCTAAGATGTGTTATGGCATCTGGAAGCTGTAAAATATTCTAATACTTTCATTCTTCCTATAGAGCTACTAAGCCAAGTTTTTCAGACATTTCATCTCTGGCTGCAGTCAGAACTGTAAGATACAATCTTTATGGCCTAAACCTGGTAATTTAATTTCAGACTATTTTTCAACAGGTAGCTGGACTGAGATTAACCTATTTTCTTCCAGTATCCTCTGTTATAATATATTTATTTCAACAGTTACAATACAGTCTAATATACAGGTGTATTTCTTTTCTGTCCAGCAGGACCCACTGTTGGTACATTTTTAACACAAGTAGCTTTACAAATACATTTTTCAAAACAAGCATCAGTACAAGTCGGCTTGATATACAACTGACATATAATTATTTTCACAAAAAGCTGGCAAAAACATGTTAATGTCTTTTGTACCATAGTACACAGTGTCCATATCATAGCATTTATTTTTCCCACCCACAATGTTAGTGTGTGTCATCTGCTATGTCCCACTAAATCCTTTCCCAGGATACTCCCAGCAGTGTGTTGTATAACTGGTTATGTTACTGCAGCTGAAAAATTAGAATACTTTATTAGCAGATGGCCAAATAATTATTTTCTTTGCCATACATGGCAGATAAGAAATATTCTATTTACATGATACTCCTCTGTAACACTCACTGCATTTAAAAAAAATTGGAAGAGCATTTTTTAATACAGTAAACGCATATGTTCATGGCAGTTATTAGTTTATTTTGTATTTTCTTGTGCAGCACAAAAATATTCTTTAAAAATCAAGTTAATGGGTGTAGTTATTTTCTGTAACTCTTTTGCTGCCAGGATTCACATTTCTAGTGTCTAAGCACAATTCATCAAGATAACCAAAAAAATGTAAACTGACTAAAAAAGAGTTCTGTAGGGTAAAGCATGCAGTCACAGGGCTATATGAATGAAGGGGATGATTACAGGAAGAGGATGAATGAAATGGAATTTGACAGTCAGTGAAGCTTCCTGCCATAACTAAGCAATACTTCAGAAGAAAAGACCTAATTATAAACTACGCTTACAGGGATCTGCAGTTGTAAGAGAGCATTGTGCAGCAGGCAAGTTATTGTACAGGTCATAGCATGTGGAAAATGGTAAGACCCAATGGCTATGGCCCATGACTTCATATACTACTGGTGTCCCAGAACCTTTTTACACATCATGCATAGATGTACAAACTGCTCTCCATGCATTAACCTGTTTACTGTAACAGTTACTCCTCAATTACATCTTCTATTGGCTGCTTTCAAATGATGCTCGTGCTTCCTACAGGATGTGCATCCTACTGGTGAACATGGTAATGTCCTACAAGAGTGCCTGCATTGTCCACCATGCCCAAATAATGGAGTCCACATTTAATGTAACATTAATCAGTATACCACAATCATCTGTCACCCCAGTTTTTGTCTGTGCACTAGTCAGTTCACAAATACTTTGTTGTATGAGCAATTGTCTCGTGGCCTCCAGCCTGATTGTAGGTCATATGGACAAAAGAAACCTTCTCAAATGTCAAACATACAAAAGACTGAGCTAAATTACTACTTGGGAAATTAAAGGATTAATGTGGTTGATGTTCATGAGGATTTCTCTTGCACTCAAAATACGTATATTTATCTCTTGGATCACTACACCTTAGACTAGGGAAAAAAGAAGTCTTCACAATGACCTTGCCCTTTGGCCAGGGTATTTAATTTTTTGGAGTCCCCTATGGTATATTGAAACATGTCAACATATTAGATAAAGCAGAGACTTTGAAAAGAAGTTTATCAGTGGCTAGAAGTGCAGTTTGGGGAATATCTTGATGTGGATACTACCCAGTAAACTGGTGAGATTTTATGACAGAGACAGATTCCTAAAACTGGACATTTAGATGGAAATATTTTACTAATGGGGAACACCATTGTTTGACAGAAGAAGACTGAAGCACTCTGATGGCTTCACTAAATTTATAGTGTCATAGGCAAGTACTAAGTAAGCTGCCCTTGCAGGCCATTTTAAGCCTAGCCAATTTCCATTTTTGTGCTTGAAATAGCCTACTCCATTTGGTTATAGACTGGCCTTATGCATCCAGTGGTTGATAATTATATATTAGCCCCTAATGAGATTGACTGAGATCATACCATAGATAATTTGAGGGGACCCATGCATGGTATAAAGCACTTAGGAGCTGTCTCTGTCCATTAGTAGTACAGGAACAGTCCTAGGGTACATTTTCTGTTTCGCATCCATACATCTAAGTTACTTTTGAAAATGGGCAGGGCCAAACTTTGTTTTACATGGATGGGGAGTCTGTTCTATAGCAGTGCTATCCTCTGTGAAATATACCTGATCATTCTGTTGATGTTACAGAAGAGGTTTAGATCCCTAGACTGAGTACTTCTGATGTCACTTGACTTGCTGATGTACAGTAAATTCATCAGTAATCGGTCACAGGATGCCTTGTATGTCAAACACAGATCACCTGTTAGCAGTCTGAAAGATAGAGAGTATAGTGACAGAGCTTTGAGTCCATCTGTGTAAGGCATGTTGCTTAGGACCTATATCCTTATTTCCTTGGGCATTGTAGTTGTTGCATGTGTCTGGACAGATACATGCCAAGCGAAGGCAGTATATTCAACAACTGGCCTAATGAGGGCTAAATAAAGGGGGACAATGACATCACTAGATCTAGACACAATCCCTTTGTTTATAAACTGCACAATATATGACTTTCTTTCAACAATACACACATGCTGGTCAAAAATTAGATCAATGTCCATATAAGTTACCAAATCCTGAACAACTGGGTCACCTTTTAAAGTCATATTTTCAATGTAGTAGTTCCCATGGGTTAATGGCTTCCTAAAGATACTATGATTCATTTTTTGGCAATTAGTTTCAGACTATGATTTTTACACCAGTTATTTAATTGTGACAAACCTTCCTGCAGGATGGCAAAGTCATTTGGGGATTCAATGATTGCTCCTAGCTTGCATTCATCTCTAAGCTTAGTCAGGAAGAGTCCTTTGCTATTAAGTCAATGCCGAGCATAAGAGGTCTCAGCACAGAACCCTGGGAGACTACATGGGTGACTCTTGTCTTTGTAAAGGTACATTCTGCTGTTTTAATTATCTATGCCCTTTCAGTGAGCCAATTGACAATCCAGTGGGTGACATAGTGGTCTATTCCCAGTTTGTTTAGCTTTTCTACTATGCCAGAGTGGGGATTTGTGTTGAAACCTTTGGCCAGGTTCAGGTATGTGGTGTGTACTGATTTTTCTTTATCCGTTGCTTTGGTGACCTTTTTAAAAATATCCACCAGGTTTAGTGAGCATAATCTGCCCTTGATAAATCAAAACAGGGATGGGTCAGGTGTTTGGAGGTTCCCTATGTCCTGGATGATTAATTCCATAATAAGTCTTTCCATGGCTTTGCATTGGAGATTGGTCAGATTTATGTGTCAGTAATTGCCTGTGGAAGGTATTCCCTTATGCAGAGGAATGATTATAACTGTTCTCCATTCACTTGGTACAAAATGGGATGAAGGCTAAGACTGAACAGTGATATTAGGGGTGAGAGTAAATCATGCATCATGATATTTAAGATGCATCCAGGGATACTGTCAGCACCCATTAGTGCAGTGTTTTTAGCTTTTGATAGCACTTTTAGGACTTGGCCTTGTGTGATAGCTAGAGGTGAGCCAGTTTCACGTATATCTTCATAGGTTCATAGGTTCATAGCAGATTACTAGGCTAAAAGCATAAGACCCCTTAAAAGCCTAGCCAATATAACCTGATTTTACCCAATATATGGCCCCTAGGGGCAAGATGATGGCATGGATTTGTGCCTATGCCTTGAGTTTCTTACAGATTGCCCTGTCCATAAGGGGCATAGGCAGTACCCCAGGTGTGAATTTGTGATTCCCCAATCATTGATCTAAATTACATTTGAAGATGCCCAGGGAAGGTCTCTGTTTAATGTGACTAGGAAGCCTGTTCCAAAGAAGGGGCAATATCTGAGACACATATCTGTCTATCCAGTATGTTTTGTTTAAAACATTGACTAAGTCAGAGCCTTTGTTTGACTTGCAGATGTATAGCAGCTTCATCAGGGCTGGATTTGTGACTGCCTTGTAGGTCAGGCATTAGTCACTCCTTAATAGTCAGGAGACAGAGTAAAGGGATAGGGCTTTTAGTCTAGCTGCGTAGGACATGTTGTTTATACCCTGTATTTTCTTTGTGAGGAACCTCTGAGGTCACTCTAGCTGCTGTAAGTGCCTAGTCAAGTACATGCCAGATGGCAAATCGTACTCAGTTACAGGTCTAATAAAGGTTGAGTACAGTCGGACTATAATTTCCTAGAATTTGGATGCCATACCTTTACTTATAAGTTGTGCCATAAAGAAGGACTTCTTCACTACTGTGGACAAGTGGCGGTCAAAGTTCAGGCTACTATCTATCTGTGTACCTAGATCTCTTACCTCTGAGTCTACTCTTAGGGATATGCTATTGATGTTGTAATTTGCAGGGGTATTTGACTTCCCAAAGGGTGTGATAATGCATATTTTCACATTCAGTTTTAGGTCATGGTTTTGGTAGCAATTATTTGTCTGATCTAGACACTCCTGATGGATATATCTACATCACTCGGGGATTCAATGATTTCCCCCAGCTTGCAGTCATCAGCAAACTTTGTCATCCAGAGGCGTTTCACATTAACTTTGCCTTCAAAGAAGTATATTATGAACAAGAGTTGTCCCAGTACTGACCCTCTGTCGCATCACTAGTAACTGGCCTCTTACTGGCTCTGGAGTCAACAACTTTAACCACATGTCCTTTCCATGACCCATTTGGCTATCCATCTGGTGATATTGGGATTTTTGCCCAGTTTTGTGAGTTTATTATAATACCCGAGTGGGGAATTGTGTCAAATGTCTTGGTCAAGTTGAGGTAGTCAGCTTGTACTGTTTTACCCTCATCTGTGGCTTCAGTGACTTTCTCAAAGAACTCCACCAGATTCAGTAAGCATGCCCTGCCCTTGACAATGCCCAACTGGGTCAGGTCCAGTGTTTGTAGGTTTCCTATGTCATTATTTATGAGGTCCATGACTAATTTTCCCATGGCCTAACATATAAGGATAATCAAACTTATGGGTCTGTAATTTCCTGAGTCATTAGATAGTTCCCCTTTATGCAGAGGGATGACTGTTGCTGTCCTACAGTCTTTTGGGACAAAGACAGTACAGAGGCTGTGGCTAAATAGAGATCTTAATAGGCCTGATAAGTCCTGATACAAGTTGTTTAAGAGGTAACCTGGTCAATTGTTAGGCCTCATTGAAGCTGAGTTTTTAGCTTTAGAGAGCACAGTGGCAACATGTTCTCACATGATAATTGGCAGTGGAATGGTGGAGGGTATTTCTTGGGAAGAACTGGAAGTGATGGGAAGGTGAAATTTGAGCTGAATTAGTCAGTCAACAGATTTGTTATGCATTTCCAGCTGATAATTGATACCATCTACAACTAATTTCACACATTGTTTGGTGTTATCCTTAAGACTGTGGGCATAATTGAAAAATGCCTTATAACTCTCCCTAGCTTTGGAGGCTATTTTTACCTCAAAGTCTGGTTTCAGAGACTTGACTATTTTCCTAATTGACTTGTTTAGACAAATTACTTCTGGACAAGATTTTTCTTCCTTAATTTGCTTGTTTAGACTAATGAAGGGCTTTTTGGTCTGTTGTGCACATTTCCTCTTACTTCTCCACAGGATTTTTTGTTCTTTTGTTGTAGAGCCTATTAGTAACAGGGGTCCACCAAGGTAGCTTGTTTTTGCGGTTTGTCTTGGGATCATTTCAGTCTGGTACTGCCATTCCTATGCAGTTGTTTATATGGTAGTACAGGGCTTTAGTGTATGCCTCTGCAAAGGCGTCTGTATTTTCTGGATTTGGGAGAGCTTTGAAACTAGCTATACCATCACTTAATAGGGAGGGTAATTTTCCTTAAAGAAGTTCTTAAAGTTTTAAGGTTGGGGTAGGGGACTAGTTTTAACTTTATTTCATGGAAGACTGCTTTGTAATTTAATCTTACCAGTGAGGACATCAAACTGGAAGAGTGCAGCATTCTTCTATATTTGTGAGTACCAGATCTAGAATATTTTTTTCTTAGTGGGTCTGTAGACATGAATGCTGCTCCAGGACATTTGAATTTACAAAGTCAAAAATCGTTGGGCCTACATGTTAATGGTCATGTATGCTTCCTAATTGATGTAAGGGTAGTTAAAATCACCATTGAGTATGGTACTGGGCTGGATGGTGAGTGATTCTAGTAACTTCAGGCATGATGCATGGGTTTCCTGTTTCATGGTGGGGGACCTGTAGCTAGAAAGAATATGGTAATGGATTTTTCCAGTGGTTAGTTGGACATGGAGTAGGTCATGCATGTCATATTATCTGACCAGCCTTGAGGTGTACGTATCCTATATGTAGAAAAATGCACCTCCATCTTTTGCAGACTTTCATGTTCAGTAAGTGGTCCAACATATGAAAGGTGTTATAGCCATGCACTGCCAGAGTGCTTTCTGTGACTTTGAACCATGTTTTACTAACTGCACAGATGTCAACATTCTCCAGGGTAAGAAAAGATTCCAGAGGGGGCAGTTTCATGTTGAGAGTACTAGCACTGAGCAGTAACTCCTTTAGCTTGTCCTGAGTTGCTTTTGTTATGCTGGAAGGCCTGTCTGTTTGGCAATGCCTAAAAAAGACACTATGAGGTGGATAATGTACTGGGCAGTATATGAAAGCTTAGAGGTGACTGGTGAAGACCATCCCTGGCAAAGGAGTGTGGCCTGTCATCCATGTCTTCACAGGCTGACAAGTTGGACCGCTTTGGAATGACACCAGAATCAGCCAATTGTTAGAGTCGATCATTTTCTGCTGGTATTGTGGCATCATCCTTGGAGATAGTAGAATGTTGCTCGATGCTAGGCTCATTATCTAGCTATGATATGTATTCTGAGAGCTCAATCATGTTTCTCTTCATATAATGCAAGGAGGCATGTCTCAGGTCATTCATGCCCACATGGAATATAACTAGTACTTAAGGGCAAGCGACCTGAGTGCTTGCATGATCTGGTAAATCCTGGACCCTGATGGGTAACTAACTGTACCCTTCCACTTATCCAGCCTGGTAAGAGAGATATCAGTCTGTCTCACAATGGAATCTCCTGTGACCAGCATATTGAGTTGAGGAGTGTTAGTCCTTATGGGTTTGGTAGCTGAAACACAATGAGATGTGGCTTTATGTGCTGAGATGGGAATTGTCTTGTTTATGTGCACGCTGAGTTTCTGAAGACTGTGCCTGAGAGGCCTTTAAGGTCTGGGTAAGTTACATGTGAGCACCTCAGCATATGGGGGTCTATGTGTGTAATCCTTTGTGAGTGTGGTGAGTGATGTGTGCGAGTCGCTAATAACTTCTTCGTTGTTTATATGTCTGTATGTGAATGTCCAGCCTCCAATATCAATGTGTAACTACATCTCTCACATACTGTATTTGTCTCTTCAAGAATTAAGTGGTTGTCAGTGTGCATAAGGCAATTGGGTACTTACGTATCATTGCAACCAGATTTCTGAAGTGGCAGAAATGGTTGTGTTTCTGAGAAAGGGTGACTGGTAACCTAAGAAGGGAGGGTACAGTCTTCAGTACTACTGTGTGACAAAAGTTTTCACATTGGAAGAGGAATAGCATGAAAATTCCTCTTTTCATGGAGCATCTGCTCTGACCTAAACATAGGAGCGGTGCTTCACAGTCATCCTTAAGGTTACAAGTCATGAAAGGCAGCACATTCCCAAACCAGACAACTGGACCCTTTCAAAGCCCATTTAGGAATACACAGTGGCATCTGTGATTGTGAAATTTCAAAGGATTACATGTGTGAATCATTCATCATTTAAAGCACTTCTGGCAAGCAGTGAAGTGGTTCTGATTAACAGAAGTAGGTCTTTGACGTGAGAGAATGGTTACCACCCCTGGGTCAGGAGTCCCGCTATGGAGAAAGACAGCAGTCCGTGAGGGATCACTGTCCCATTACTTAATGGTTCTGATAGGTGCTTGTGGTTTGAATGAGTACTGGGCAGTAACAGTTACATGGACTATTCTTCCCTGACTTCCATTTGCTGAAGTTGTGATTAGGAGTGGCGGAATCGTGATGCACTTAACCACTATGCAGTTCACGGAAGAAATGAGACCCTCCCCCAGGAGCGTGAAAATTGACTGTTGCTCCTCTTCATGCCACATTGCCACTGTCAGCCACTTCCACTTACTTGCTTACACAACCATTCCAAGGTTAAGAAACTCAGAAAAAAGTTTTCACAGAAACACAGCCATTTCTGCCACTTCAGAAATCTAGTTGCGATAATACGTTAAGTACTGACAATTGTTACATTGTCTCAGGATACCCATGTCCACCAAGCTGGATGCAGAGATAGCAGGAAAATGCCCATCCATGGTTGCAGGGCCTAATGTGTACTTGCAAGGGATAGGAGTGGATGGTGTTTGTAACTGGATGAGGGAAGGGTGCTTATTGGTGAAATCTTCAGATAACCTAACCAGTGATGTTGCCCCTGTAAAAGCACAGTAGAAGTATGTCCAGAGTGAAATGCTACCAAACATACTTAAATGTAAGGAAAGCCAATCTATAATTCAAGATAAGAAAATCACTAGAAACAAGGTAATCTGATTAAGTCCTCCAGCCAAATAAACACATAAGTGCAACCCTCCCAAATAATACATATCTATTCCACATTGTATAGCTTACATTTCCTAAATAAACCCTCATTTCTTCTTATTTTGACTACATCATTATAGTCTAGCCTTTAATATTTCTATATTCCTTGCATTCCAGAGAAGATATGAGGACAACCTAACTCTCTTCTTTTATAGAAAATACTTCTCTGTTTACCTGTCCTGTTCCAGCTTTCAGAATCCACCAAAACTGAATATCCTACTATCCTGCAACTTCTTATTTCATTCTTCATTGCTATTTATCCACTACCTGACATCAATAAAATACAGATTTCTGTATTTAATTAATCTACACTTCAACTTATCCTATATTCTTCCCCTCCTACTGTGCCATCTTTCATCCTACAATGACTCAAAAATATCTGTCAACATCTTTCCAACTCTGTCCCAACCACCTATCCATACTTCCTCTTTACACTCTACAGACATTGCACCAAACCTGTTTAATATTGCCCCTCATCTTTATTCCAAATATATGTTGATTAGCTGCATTTCAACTCAAACCAAAACAAAATTACGTGCAAGAATCCTCTCCAAAACACAAGTATGCATGATTCCCCAATATACTAAAATCCTTCTAGGAGGAGATATACACCATAATCTTGCCCCCACCTATCACAATGAACACAAAGATAATTCTCTTCCAAGCACTTCTGTAACCCAACAACAGCCAATCCCTAAAGCTGGTGATCTATTTTTTGCTACAATAACTGTTGGACGTATAAGAAATAAAACTCCTGAACTACATGCCTATATTACCCAAAATAAGCCTGGTGTGCTCACTGTAAATGAAACTTGACTTAAACCCTGCATAAATAACATTGAAGTTATACCTCCTGGCTATAATATCATCTGCAATGACCCTAAAAAGAGGAAAGATTGTGGTATGTATTTAATATTTCCCAACACCTACCACATTTCCCTTTACAGCAAGCCAATACCAACATTCAGTTCAGCAGAGCTTCTTACCTCTTCTGCAATATAGACAATTATAAACAAATATGTATTATTTATTTATTTATTTTACATTTGTTGCCCATAATAGTCCGACTGGATACTTGTCCATTTTCAGCGGAGGCCCGAGGAGAAAAGCTCCATACATACATACAGAAGTTAAAGCACTGTTACAGATACAAAGCACAGGATAAAAGTTATTCATTCTGTCATATATAAATCAGATTTGTTTACAGAGTAACAATTAGGAAGCAATGTAGGGGTGGCCAAAAGACTTTACCACATGTTTATATTGCTAGAGTTAGTTAGGAATAGAGCAAGGATGTCTTTTACATCTGTCCTGATGACAATACAGCTACACTGGAAGATATCCTACATTGGATATCCAAAACATTTCCACAAGAAAAAAATATGGGTTTATATTGAATCAGCGACCGCTTAAAAAAATGAACGCTGATTCATCGACCCTATGTAAGCTAAAACTTACAACCCAAACATCTGGAATAGCGATTTTTCTACCAGGGGAAAAAAATGCTGGGCCGGTTTCAGGAGTTTGCCATTTCCTCCACTGTGGTGCGATCTCAGAGTTGGTATATTTAAGTAGGGGGGTGTAGGGGGGATCATTATATACTGTTTTAAGATTTATTTTTTTTTGTGGAACAGCATTTTTTTTTCCCTGGGAAAAAATTGCTGTTCTGAGTGTTCAAATTTTATTCTTTTGCTTAAATAGGGTCGATGAATCAGCGTTCGCTTTTTTAAGCATTTACTGATTCAATATAGACCCAAAAATACTACTAGGTGATCTAAATTTCAATAGGTTGGACATAAACTCTAACTTCCATACATCTAGCATGAAATTATATGAATAAAAACAAAGGTGTCAACTCACACACAAACTAAAATAAAATGAAAATAAATATTCCAGCCATAGGAAACAAATGAATGCTAAAAACTTGTTTAATGGCACAACAGACTTAACACTTTCACCTTACATATAACAGGCTTCATCAGAGTAAATTACAATACATCTAGCTCTCTCCTTAAGTACCTCAGTGTAAAATATGCATCCAATTAAATACTTCATCTCATTTAAAGACATACAACACAATTCAATAAATTTAAATGTTCATTTGTACATAACAAACCAAAAATATCTTTACAAGAAATTCATATATAAAACATGTTTTTTTTTTTTTTTTTTTAATGTTGCTGTACATATTTAACATGTGCAAATAAGCAAACTAGGCAATACTTATTTTATTTTTTTCTATACAACCAAAGCCCTTTGTTTTAATATTGGTATCAGTGAAATAGCATCATTAAGTCCTGGAGCTACTGTGGCATTTAGTCTAAGTTGCCGTTTTACCTCCCTTGCCTCAACCTCCAATTTTTCATCTCCTCCATTTTCTTTCTGCACCACTCTATCACCAAAAAAATGATTTTTTAAAAATCAATGCATGTAACACTGTGAAGATAGAGGGCATTGTGCACAACTTTGTTTTTAATGGCTCTAAGTTGCTCACTTATTCTATCCCTGAGCCTACGTGTGGTTTTACCTATGTAAATTCCAGGGCAGGAGGTACAGGCTGCTAGATAAACCACATTGGTAGAGTTGCAGTTACATTTACCAGGACATTTTAAGGTCAAGTTTGAACTAGTTACTGATACATACGGACCATCATTAATGAACTTGTAAAACCTACAAGTCCCACATTTAAACAATAGTGACCTATATTGTGTAATTCTATCTTGATTTCTGTGCCCATCCAAGATATTCTTTAAATTTCTACCCCTGCTATAAGCCACCAAGGGCTTATGCCTAAGTGTCACCTTTGTTTCTTGTTTGAAACACAAGTCCCAAATTTTATAAATGATGTTAACTATAGTCGGGGTCAAGTTGTTGTACTGCAGCACAATGGGATCCCCTTCTCTACTTTTGTGGGTAACTTCTTGTGGCTCCCCATCCTTTTGTAATATTGGTGGGTATAATGCATGCCTCTTTTCTTTTATTTCATGTTTCACTTTAGTCAAAATCTTTAGTGAGTACCCCCACTCCAAAAATAAACCTATCAAAAGGTATAGTTCATTGTCAAAAGTTCTCTCATCACTAATGAGCTGAGAATACCTCGCCATCTGTCCCTTTATTATACTTCTTCTTTGATGCTGGAGGTGACAGCTGTTGTAATGAAGTAGAGTGTTAGAAAAAGGTTCTTTCCTAAAAATAGTACTATGAAGCTTCATTAACCCAAAGATGTATATCCAGGAAGTCTATTTCTTTAGAACCCATCTACTAGTAAACTTCAAAAATGACGTCGTGGAATTCAAATATTCAACAAATTCTGTGGCTTCCTTTTCATTCCCTTGTCATAAAATTAGAATGTCATCCAAGAATCTGTTGTAGATTTTGATTTTCTCCATATAGAGGGTGTCAAAAATGTGTTTTCTCTCCCATTCCAGTAATACAAGGTTGGCAAATACGGGGGCACATTTTGCCTCCATAGACACTCTTGATACCTGGTGGAATAACTTGCCCTCAAAGGCAAGGAAATTGTTTCTCAGAACGATTTCCATGATTTCCACAAAAAAATATAATGTAATGTAGCAATTTTACCTCTCTTCACCATAATACTTGAAAAATGTATTTAAAAGTAATTACTATTCTATCTCCAGCAGGAAGATCTTCTATCCCATTCACAACATGGCTTCCATCCTTCCCATAGTACTAGCACTGCCCTTCTAACCTATATAAATACTGTCAATAAAACTAGAAATACCAGCAAACTAGGGTCTTTCTATTTCTAGACTTGTCTAAAGCTATCAAATTAGTTTGTCACAGCAAACGTTTATTTCAAGTGTCCTCACTAGGTCTCTCTCAGTACACATTTCTGTAGTTCAAAAACTACCTGTCCAACAGATATCAGTCAATAAAATGGCACTCCATGCTCTCTCTTTACCTCCCATTCACCACAGGTGTACCATGAGGCTCTATCCTTGGTCCCCTCCTCTTTAACATTTTCAACAAAACCCTCTACACATCCACACAATAGACCACCTTAATGCAATATGCAGATGATTCCACTCTTATTTGCACATTTGATAACATGGTATAACTCCAAAGAATTACTCAGGAAGCTTTAACAGCCACTGAATCATGGCTTCATAACTTACAACTCAAGCTCAACCCAGAAAAGATCAAACTACTACTTCTTCCCCCAAATCCTTCTCTCATTAAAAAAAATAAAATGTAGATCGACAGTCTAAAAAAGGAGGTGGCGTTGCGGTGCTCTATAAGAACACACTGAATGTCACTACCAACTCGCCTCAACCACCTCAAATCTCAAATGCTGAAATAATAGCACTAAAACTAAAAATAAACAAAGACAAAATTATTAATCTAATTGTGACCTATATTCCCCCCGGAGACAACTCTGATACACTTGAGCACATCCTTAGCTGGCTATCAAATAACTATCCCCAAGAAACCATTATCCTAGGAGATGTTAACATAGACTGGACTAAATGCTCCTCAGAAACCAATCCTACTCATATTAACCTACATGGTTTTCACCAACTAATATCTTCCCCTACCCGAATAGGTAATAATAAGCAAAAAGAGAGCATCCTGGACTGGATCCTCATCAATAGTCAACCACACACATATTCAGCAGGGACCCTTCCAAACAACCTTAGTGACCACCTCATCACCTATATTAGGAAATCAAAGTCTATAGACTCCAATCCACCTATGTATAGGCTAGTCAGAAATAAGAAATATTTTGACCTCAGTAAATTTCTGATAGAACTTCAATCATTTAACTGGGCACCCCTTAAACATCTCCCCTTAGAGGAAGCCGTACTTCTTTTTAACACAACATTTCTAGCCATACTTAAGTCTCATGCCCCCACAAGATCAATTAGAGTAAAAACCAGGATTGCACCCTGGTTAACAAAAAATACCACATCTCTAATTAAACTTAGAAACAAAGCATAGAGCATATGGCGATCAACCAAATCAACCTCGGACCGCATTAAATTCCAACAACTAAGAAACGAAACCAAAAAAGCAACATTATCTGACAAGAAAAATTACTATTGCCAACTCCAAAATAAACACCAAAACAACCCTAAAAAATTCTGGTCTGGATTGAACAATCTTCTCCACCCAGGTAAATCCTCTACACCCACCCCAAAGCAACTAAGTGACAAAACCCCTGAAGAAGTAGCGAATTCCTTTAACAACTTCTTCACTGACATTATACAATCCCTAGCTAATCAACTACCGGTCACCAATACTATAAACACAAACAACTTCCAACATTCTCAATCCACCTTCAAATTTCAGCCTGTCCCTACTTCCTATATAAGATCCTTACTAAAGAAACTAAAACCAACAACTCTCTCTGCAGATCTTCTCCCAGCTGAATATCTACAGATAGCAGCAGATGCCATTGCTTTCCCTATCTCGACACTTATCAATAGAACCATAGCAGAATCTAAAATTCCATCTTTATGGAAAATATCCCATGTCATACCTCTCCACAAAGGTGGTCTATCTACAGAACTATCAAACTATAGGCCCATAGCTATACTGTCACCACTAGCCAAAATCATGGAAAAGTGCATACACAAACAACTTCTTTACTATCTTATCCACAACAATTTACTAACCAACTCACAACATGGCTTTAGACCCCACCACAGCACTACCACTGCTCTTCTCTCTTTTACCGATACTATCAATCACAACAGAAATGACAGAAAAATATCTTCAGCACTGTTTCTTGACCTATCAAAGGCCTTTGATATGGTGAACCACCAGATACTCTATCATACACTAGATAATCTACAACTTGATAAACAAGCTCTAGACTGGTTTATAGGCTATCTCTCTGATAGGAAACAAGCCGTCCTTTGGCAATCAAAGCTCTCTAACCTCTTACCAAATACCATAGGGGTACCCCAAGGATCAATACTGGGGCCTCTCCTTTTTACTATCTTCACAAATGACCTGTATAAGGCCATCCCAGAAGCCACCTGCATTCAATATGCGGATGACTCCACATTAGTTTGTTCTGACACATCCCCTGTTAACCTATTAGCCAAAACTCAGTCCTGCTTTATATCAGTAGAAAATTGGCTGTCAGAACGTAAACTGATCCTGAATCCAAACAAAACAAAATTACTACTATTCCATCCCATGCAAAAGATCACACTTCTATCCTTTTCTATCTACTCCAAAAATGGGACTATCATCTCCCCAGACCCCTATACCAAACTACTAGGAGTCTCCATAGATAACAAACTCAAATTTGATATTCATATTAACCAGACCATTAAAACCATTAACCAAAAACTAGGATCATTATACCGGATCAAATCATTTCTAACTCCTATAGCAAAAGTGACACTGGCCCGCTCACATCTTCTCTCCACCCTCCTGTATGCCTCTCCTATGCTTACTAACCTCAACACATCTGAACTAAATAAACTAGCACGCTGCTATAATCATATTGCTAGATTTGCCACAGGAATGCCTTACAGAACACATCATTGTATTAACCTAAGAAACCTAGATTGGATTGAATACCCTAACCTTCTAAAACAGACCCAACTTATAGAAGCATTTAAAATCCTGAACCAACCTGAAAAAACACCAGCTCTGAATAACTTAATCAAACCCTACAATAATCTCAGTAGTTTGCGTTCCTCAAACAAACTCCTAGTTCAAACAATCAAAGCCAACAATGTAGGGGGCGACTCACTCTTTACCAATACCATTGGAAAAATATGGAATTCCCTCCCTCCTAACCTCTCCTGTATCTCCTCTTTAAATTCTTTCAAAAAAAAATTACATCTCCATTTAAGGACAAACTGGCTCTGTCAGTGCTCCAATCCTGACTAATCCTTTCTCCTTTTTGTATAGATCTTCTTCCATGGGCCCCCCCCATTTTACTTTTTTCTCATCTCCTCTTAACTAAAGAAGTTTAGTGCTCAATAGGATAATTAGTACACTGGAAACTGTGTTGATTTTTTGCATACTCATTATTGTATAATATTTTTACACTTTTAATGTTTATTTTTTAGTATAATTAACACCTTACTGTATCTCTTCTTTTGTATGAGTGTAATCATGTTTTTTGTATTTTTTTTCTTTTGTATGATCTTTATGTATTAATTACTGTCAATGTGGAGCTTTTCTCCCCGGGCCTCCGCTGAAAATGGACATGTAATCCAGACGGACTATCCCGGTCAACAAATGTAAAATAAATAAAATAAATAAAGTTCTCTCTCTCTCTCTTGATAATACAACCATTGAAGGGTGATAGCAGATGGTAATCTTACATTCGACCTGCATATGCAAATTTCATAAGAAAAAATTATTAAAACAAGGGATGCTTTACAGAACCAACAATTTTCTCAATGATGCAACTAAAACTACACTTGCCACTACTTATCTCCTCCCCAGTCTTCTTTATGGTGCTCGTTGGAGCATCACAGGCATCACAAAAATTAAAACTTGAACAATGTTCTAACAAAGTTGTTAAATTTGCAGCAAATAACCCTTTCAGTACCCACTACTGTATAGCACTATAAGGCCTAAATGGGTTAGAACTGCCTCATCAAAAAACATATACACAGCTTCTTATCACCTTTAAAATTATTCAGCATCCATCTGCCTGTTCAGCATAAAAAAAAAAAAGTCTACACAGCTATGTTCCCAGTCGGTCATTGCAATCCAGTGACTAAAAACTTCTGCCTGTCAATAGACCTAGCAAATCTACTGCATATTGTCTGTATTCGTACAAGGTTGATAAGGCCTGGAACCTCCTTATCTGTGTCCATCAGGTAAATACCCTTGATCCCATCTTTCAAAACCACTCTGAAAGACTTCCTATGTAACATCTGTTTCTGATCTTGCTCAAAACCAGGATAAACTATATCCTTAAATGAGAACAAGTGCCTTTTTATTTCTTATACCTCCTTACTTTCTCTTGTTCACTTACTTCCTTACTGCTATCAAATTTTATTCCCTGACTTTCTCTCTAAATATATCATAAACCTGTTTTCCCTCACTTCATGTTGCAGTTCCTGTTTGTATTAGATTAACTTACCTTTAATTTCTCTACAAAATGTTTAACATTTCTGAAATATTAAATGATTGTCATACAAGTTGTATAGACTCAACCAATATTTAATATTATGTCTAATTTATTTTAATTATTTTAAACTGCAGATTTTTTTTATTTTAGAAGATTGTAAAATTGTTCTTAAAATCTTGTATAATAATTTGGATATTTTCTCCCCAGGTCCCTGATGAAAATGGGCTTCTACCCAGTCAGACTTTCATGGTAATCAAATGTCAATAAATAAATAAATAAATAAATAAGCAAACAAAAAAAAAACATCTACATGCAGGAATCTTTAGTGTGTTCCCCCAATCTATACAGACAAGGCTACCATCCACTGCCACTAAATTGAAAATCCTCTGTCTGTTGATGTAAAAACATATAAAAGTGCTTTATGGAATGTAAAAATATACTGCTTTATCCCACTGCTAACAAGATAATGAATTTAGAGGAAGCAAATCAGTAGAACAAACAATGAGGGCAAAATGAACTTTTTTTTTCAAAATAAGCACAAAAAAATGAAAATAAATAATTCAAGATATAAGCTGCAATATAGAAAGAGAGGTGCCTACAAAGCTCAATTTATAGTGATGGTGGACAGCTTAAAAGCACCAAGTTTAAAAATCACATCAAAGAATGGGAGTGTGGGTGGGATCAGAGAGTCACCAGCAGTGCATGTAGTTTTTGCAGGCCTTGCGTGTTATTAGAACAGACAATGCCACAGATATTCTCTGTGTATTTAAGTATTACTCAAGAAACAAATTAGCCATGGGGAAAAACATGTGAAGTGTGCAGCCTGAGTAATTTAAGTTTCAGTCTGCCACATAGAAAAAAAAATACCAGGGTGAGCAGATTTCTTAAAACAGAAAACAAAATGGAGCAGTTGAAACAGCTCTGCCAGTTTCAAACTAATTTAAGGCTACCACGGTATTGCAGACAGCAGTAGTGCACACACACACACACACACACACACACACACACACACACACACACACACACACACACACACACACCACACATTGACTGAGGTGAGATTAGAACACCCTACCCATATAGCTATGCAATCTAGTGGACACAGTAGTTAACACAAGTGCCACCAGAGAAGTCTTATTAGACAGATGGAAGGGAGATAGGGGTAAAGATTAGCTAACTTTATTTGCCAGTAGGTTAGCTGTGTCTTCAACCTCAGTAAAGGTAACATAGTTCATAATCAACTCAGTGCTTTCCTGCATTGTGCTTATGAGATTACAACCATAACTAAAAGATATTTTTTTTCCAAATATTTTATTGATTTTCGAAAAGACATACATAATTTCTACTAGAATACTAAAAGATATTCTGATTGCCTTTGTAGCCTCAAACTTGGCTTTGCTGGATTTTACTAAACTCCTAATTTGTTTGTTTAATTCAGTGACAATGGGTCTACCGTTCCAGGAATTACTCTTCTTTCTTTTGGTCAAAATTATTTTCCTTTTATTACAAAGCTTGTTGATATTATGGTTCCACCATGTTGGTTTGTTTCTGAGGTTTGTCCTGTACTTGTTCCTATGAGGTACAGCTGCATCTATGTATAATGTGATGGTTTTGACCACTAAGATTAACTAAGATTTTGAAAACTATTTGTCTCAGCATGCAGACCTCCAGGTAAAATGGCTGCTACTCCCTTAGAAATGAAAATAAATGAATAAATTAAAACAATCAACAGATCTCATTGAATATATCTAACATTTGTTACCAAGGCTGATTTTAAAGAATCTGTTTTATAATTTTAACTTCTTTCCCCCCCTAACCTACTCTTCACTCCTCTAGATCATTTGCAGTCTCTTCAGCTACAACAGAGGCACAGCAAAACAGACAATTAAATCTCAGTAAGGAACAAATCAGCCTGGAAAAGAGGTATCAGTGTAAGAATTTAATTCAAGTGGATGTCCTCAAAGGCAAAGGAAAAGACAATGGCATATCAGCAGTTTGTATTACTTAGTAGCAGTAAATCTAATCTTATCATCTTCAGTGAGAACTGATACAATAGAGAACTCAGTGTTGCCAGTATATACAAAGATCCCTCCCACCTCGGGCAAATGATATTTAAACTTTTAAAGTTCAGAATGGAGACAGAATTCTGGAGATGTTCAGGCTGTAGCCAGACAATGCAAAAACAGACATTAACAGATTTTTCTTCAGACCTTCTAGGGAGATGAAGGGGTTTGCTGGGGTTTGTTATCCATGTTACAATAAAAAATTAGCAACTGCTTTGAAGTATTCAGCTGTCATGATAAAGCTGTGGGACACAAACCACATGCTTAACTCCATGAACAGAGCTATTTCTTTTGAACAGATTAAACTGCTGAGCAGTATAGCTAACTTGACAACTCCTACTGTGGAGTTCAAATTCACTGTGTGATACTGACAAGAATAATATGTAGTAACCTCAGGCTCTGGGGAGTAGGGGCAGTAATAGTAAGGGAAACCAGGATTATGACACATCCAAGATGCTCTCCTTATCAAAAAAATTGTCTCAATATTGTAATGGAAATCAACTTCTCACTCCTCAGAGCAGGTGCCATATATGAAAGATGCTGATAAAAGCCATACAAGGATGGCTGTAGAACAGTAAGTTAAAGAAAGGCTCAATGTTGTTCACACAAGTCCTAGGAATAACAGCCAGGCCACACTGATGGTGTCAATAAGATGACAGATCTTTTCAAGACTTGCCAGTATTTTTGTCTTTTACACCTACTTTCTGCCAGGATTATATAAAACCTAGCTAATATAATATTATATCTGGCAAGACACATAGTGGTAATAGCCCAGAAAGCAACATTTTTATGTAATTTGTACTTAAAAGAAATTTGAGGGCAACTTAAAAATCACCAAACACAACCTATAATGTATTATACATAAAGAAAATTCCCACAGCAGTTTCAATAAATATCTGTAGGTATTTCTTACCATACATTCTGCTTCTGAGTGGGAGAACACTCAAATTGCATGTACCTAGAAACAGAATTTTCAGCATGTGACCTCTATACAATTGTTGTTGAGCTAGGAAGTTCACTGTTGATGCATTGTAATTCAATCTCTGCAGGCAGTATCAGGTTAGTTAATGAATCTATCTGCCTTGGTAAGTTCAAAGTGCAGTCAGCAATGCTGTGGAGAGTGGATCAGATTTCAATATGGCCACAGTTCTCTCTCCAAAATTATTTCTTCTAAATGCTTCATTAGGAAATGAACCTTAAACTATGCTGGTCAGCTACTGATATCAGTATTCACAGATGTGTTAGGGAAAGCCTGCATCTGAATTATTAAAGGTAGCCTACACATAGCAATGACAGTTGGACCACTGCTTGCAATCATGTAGGCACTGACCCTTATTCCTCTCATTAGGCCATCCTGCAATGAGCAAGCATACATTCAAGACATTTATAGTGCATCATGAGCAGATGCAAACTGCACAGCGATGACTGCACCACATAAAGCCACAGCTGTTTTTTTTTCCTGAAAAGAGAGATGTATATTTCACTCACTCTACATACAATAAATCTGTTCAGTTCCTATACACAGTGCACCTGTACTTTCCATTATACACAAACATCCAATTTCAACATTTTCTTATGCAACAAGCTGATGCAACTTTCTGAGTATAACATAAATCTTTACAATTTCAAAATATAGGCAATTACACTGATTGTATATCACATTCCCACAATTTAAGGCCGCGCACACACACACATACACATTGCACATTCATTTCAAATGTTTCTTATGCTATTCCTCCCACTATTTAATAGCAATAGCCTTAGTTCAGCTACTTAAAATTATATATTATATTTAACCTCTCTTTTAATCCACCTAGACAACTGAAGAGTTGGGATCCACATTCATGATCTTTAATGTTTCTTTTGTTCATAGCTTCTAAGTTTTTATAATTTTAACTTCTTTCCTCCCTAACCTACTTTTCACTTCTCTGCATCATTTACAGTCTCCTCACATAATTTTCTTTATTTCATTTTGATACTTAACTTTCCTGTATAGTGCTTTCTTCTTTTATTAAGCGTTTTAATACAGTTTTGCATTCTAACCTCTATCAACAAGTTTACATATCTGACTTTCTCCCATTCATCATCCTTTTGCACTTTTTTGCATTATATCTAATTTTTTTATTCCATCTTGGTTAGTTGTTGTCCCTTGGATATGTTATATTTCTCTTGTGCCTGATCCTATCCTTTTATCATACCGTCCTGTACTATTTCCTCCAAATACTGAGGTTCTAATCTTGTAATCCTCTACCTCTTTAATGCAGTATCTTTCTTCCATTTCCTTAGCTTACTTAGATTCTTAATATTTATTCTAGATTTATTGACATTTTTTTGTGTAAACTCTGCTTCCAAAATTGCAGGACATTTATCATTCCTGGCTTGGACAACTTCAAAAAGCAATTAAGTTTATCTAAGGACTACACTCTTGCATAAAACATTTTGGTAATGACATCTACTTCTCTCAACAAATCAGTATCAGAACAAATTAGTCTGCTTAGTTTTATAACTTCACATCTGAAGATGTTAAATTTCATAAAACAAGGATGGTAACTATGAAAATGTAAATAATTGTTTGCAAAGGTGTCTTCCATAAAATATTGCTATGAAACGTTTTGTTGTTAACATCAAGAGTAACTGGGGTTTCCATGAATTAATAGTTTGTCCATCACCACTACCTACAAACATAAGCCACAGAACGCTACTATTAATTTCCTGTACAAAAGTATTAAAGTTTTTATATAGGGAAAATTATTACAAAACTGTCTAACAGACTTAAAGAACACTTGTTAGCCATTAGGAAACATGATGATAATAATGTTCTGCAAAGTTCAGCTTGAATTATACCGATTTCAGGAAATTTGAATTTTTAGTGTTATAAAACCTGGATCCCAAGTTATTTGTTGATTCATTTAAAAAAACAAAAGGCCAGCAGACTGTAGTATGTAAATGCTTTATTAAAGCGTATATAAATAGAGCAGTAACTCCTCTATTTATATATGCTTTAATAAAGCAATTACATACTCCAGTCTGCTGGCCTTTTGTTTTCTGAGTTGGACTTATCCTTTTTGAGGCTGTACAGTTGCTGTATTTCCAAGGGCTGTTTCATTCTGATTCACTTAAAACCTATTTGGAAAAACAGGAGTTAAAGTGGCAAGTGTTTCTTAGAGTGGATTTTCCACAAGGTATTAATGAAACTAAAAGTGTGTTAAAATACAAGACTATGAAGCTGTAGTTGTCTCAACTGCCTCTTTAAGCTTAACAGAAGTTAAATGGATTTGTATATTTTTTAAACAAAGTCATTGGATGTTTTAAAAGTTTGATGTAATTTCCTTTTGTATTTAAATGGAATTATATGGCTTTTTATTCAGTTTCTGACGAAGTTCAAGATTAATGAACAAAAGTGCTAAAACTACTTTCCTGTGGAGCACTATTCTTTTATTATTTGGTTTAACAAGATTTGTTTGTGTGGACAGCTGTGTGGCAAAGTGTTTTTGCAGTCAAGTTTTCTCCATAATTTTCTTGGCTGCATACCTGTTCTGTAGTTTTCACACATGCTGTTTTGAGGTGCTGCCATTCTTCTTCAACTCTACCTATCACCTTTTTTCATAGGTGGTAAAGTAATTCCTTGAACTTTTGTGCTTTCTTTCCAGTCAACTTCCATGTCTTCAGGCCTGGTCTCTGATGTCCATAGAGCCTTCTGTGACCACTGCTTACAGCTGACTGTAGAAACCAGTGGTTTATGCTGTGGGCCAACTGTTTCTCTGGGGATGACTTTGCAATCACTAATTCTACCCCAGTGCCCTTTCCTTATTACTTAAGATTACTTTGATATAAATGTAAATTTGCCTATGTCACAAGTGATAATTCAATTAAGACGTTTAAAAAAAGCTAAACAAAAATGAGGGTATAAGGTGAGATTTTTAAGCTCAGTAGAGAGAGATTCCTAGAAACTGTGGTCTGGGATGGAGAAGGCATAGTTGGTGCAATGAAGTCTGTTTCTGGGACACTGTTCCGGGGGAGGGGGGTCATTTAAATTGGCTGGGTGTGAGGGAAGAATAGGAGTCATCTTTGAGAACTTTTTACAGTTGGGATCCAAGAAGCAGTTGGCAAGTTGTTGGAAAGGTAGTCAACTGCCTTTATTAAGTCTGATACAGCAATGCTCATTTCTAGGGAAGAGGGTAATGAAACAGCAGACAGAGTTGCTTGTAGTTTGAAAGATGGAGGAGTTTTTCTTGGATGCTGCTACAACCAGTGGAAATCCATATTCAAGCTTTGTTAGTACAATTCCATTCCTACAGCATTTCTGGTTGGTTTGGGGAGAAAGGGGGAAATATTATTGGACTAAATAGGAGGGAATTTATTTTCGTCTGTATTTGTTCTAGGTGAAGGTGAAAGTTCATTGTGGAATTAGACACATACCAAGGTATTTGAAGATGACAACTTGATCAATAGTGGTGTTAAGTTGGTCATCGATAAGACGAGTCTGAGAATCTGCATTATTAATAAAATATATTACTTTTCTGTCAGGTATCTGAAGATGACAACTTGATCAATGGTGTTGTTAAGCTGGTCATCAATGAGACGAGTCTGAGAATCTGTATTATTAATAAAATATATTACTTTTCTGTTGTGATGACAGTCACTTTTTTAAGATTGAGAGTTGTTCTGCCATTTACTGGAAGTACAAAATAACATTGTTTTAATTTGAGAAATGTTCAGAATTATCTTTTTGTTGTTAAGGCATTTGATATGAGAAAGGAAGTCAGCTTGTAGTGGTAGCTGTATGGCTGAGGAGGTCAGCTTTGAGTTAAATAAAATTATGTCATCAGCATAAGATAAGAGAAGAAAGTCAAGTAGTAGTTTATTAATGGTTTATGTATTCCAGGCACATATGTTTGCTTTATTTCTTAAATCTCTGTTGCTCCAGCAGTGACTAGTCCCGTTAAATCACTCTAATCAGGTTTATCTTTTCACCTACTCTGAGCATGAGAGTTTTGACTATATTTTAGCTCAAGACCTCTGCACACTCACTAATTAGCAATCAAACAAGAATGCTCATTATAGGATTTTTTTCTGCTGTTCTGCTTACCCTTCATTCTTAATAACTAACTATTGTGACTTTTTTAGTTATATTTATTTGCTAAACAGTTAAGCTAATAACTTCTTCTGGCCCTTTGAGCAACAACACATATCACAAGAGCAAGAACAGTGTAAACTAGTCAGTTTGTTAAGCTAAATGTTGTTAAGTGACAAGAAATACATACCTAGAGAGAGAGAAAAAAAACATACACACTCATTAAATAAATGGGGAAAATATTTAAACTTCAATACAAAATGCAAAAACTATGACTTAATGTCAGGAACCAGCCCACTATCTTGGAACTGTAATGCAGAAATATTCAGTGTTTAATTACTGTGTTTCCATTTTATCTTCCATTCAACTTTGTGAAGTATTAACTGATTCAGTACTCCTCCCACCTTATTCTTTTGACTGTTTCACAAAGGAAATAAACTAATGTCAAACCTAGATCATCCAATGCCAAAAAACACAAATGAGACATGAAACTGCCTGGAAACTGCACTTTTCAGCTTTAGAATTAACCTGCCCTGTAGCACCTGAAATCTTTCCCCCCCACCCTGTAGCACCCGAAAGCTTCCCCCCACACCCACTGCCCTATTTTCTCCATATAATGCAGTGCTACATGAGTAAATGATCTCTGGTAATAAATGATGTCCTTGTTGGTTTTAACTAGGAGCAGTCATTTTGTTTTGTATGGCTTCCTGGAAAAATGCTTTTCTCCTGTAGCTACCCAAGGATGGCCTTTAATATACATCATAATTATATAAATTAAGACAGAGATGAAATAGCTCCTGCTTGCTTCAGCTGTGTCTTTATTTATCTGCACGACATCCTTTTAATTTCTGTGTTGTCTCCGTGCTGAAAAGAATGCAAGTTAACAAATCTCTGCTGCAGCAATGGTACATACACAGGGCTATGTTTACTTTTATCACTTTTCTTATTTCTGTGTCCTTATTTCATCACTTACATAGTTACTGTGACTCGATGGTGACCAATAAATGCATTTCCAGAGGAAGTCCAAAATACATGGGTACTTTAGCACAGCTGATACACTAGAAAGCTACTAATTCACCCATGTGCTTTTCATAGGACATCTGTAAGTTGCTTCTGTGGTGCAGGTACAATTTAACAGATTTGCTCCTGCAAACTGCTCAATAAATCAATAAATCATTAAGCAGAAAATCTGAAGAACCCAGAGATGATGTGTGACAATATCTCAGAATAATCTCTTTCTGCGCAATATTTGTAAAGCTTTAATTTATCTCACTGTAATTTTGTGTTCCTTCAGGCCACAGAAAATTGATTTTAGGATCATGAAATGACTGGCTGGTCTAAATAAATGTTGGTATTCTAGTATTAAAGGCAGTAACCCATCAACACAGCCACAGTCAGTGATTTGAGTGTCTACAGATTCCAAATATGTTACTAGCTAAATATTTCTTTTATGCAGTAGCCTCACCTGCCTTGTACACTTTTTCTTCATTTTTTAAATATCTTCCATTATGATGTACTACTTTCACCAACTACAACAGAGGAGCTAAATCTGTAGTCATTATGTATAAGCCTACTGTTTGTTCAAAAACATTTATTGTTGGTGCAGCTTCTTTGCTATCTGAAATAAGAATTTTTGATATGACTATTTTTCTCTTTTTAGGAAAAAAATATCTGTGCACACTCACACACATTGTATTTCCTAACTAATTGCATTTTCTTGTAGACCTTGTAAATTTTAAACTGCATTTTCACTAAATGAATCATGTCACCATTCTCCTCCCCTGCTCTCACTTTGAATCAGTGTAACAAATCTCATAGTGGTAGTGGGGAAGAGCAATGCTGTACAAGTGGCAAGGTTAACAGGAGACATAACGATTAGTAATGTAGCTTTGGGAATCAGTCTGCGGTAGGGAGATGTTTCAAGAAAAGACCAAGCATTTAAGTTGCTCTACCTTACTTGGGCACAGGGTCTCCAGAGGTATGATGTCATCTGAGAAAAAGGCAGGTAGGTATGCTTTCTGCAGTACTTAGTGCAAAGCGACCACAGTGTGTCTCAGTTAAATGTCATCATCTGCAAATAACACCAAGTCCTTGCAGTTGGCATCTTGAAGATTTCTGAAAAAGTGACAGAATCTCACAGGGAGTTGGAAGCAACTATAAGCACATCTGGAAATTCAACATAGTGGCAGCAGCACAATTCGTTAATGACTTCACATGAATTCAGAAATTACACTAATTTCTACAGCTATACAGAGCCATAATGGTAGGGACATCCACTAAACCCCTGTACTAGGGGATGAAGCCACACCTAAAGGGCTTTTCGCCACCTGAAAGAAAGTAGTTGGGAGGGACCACGGTTCAATACTTAAGGAGGAAATACAGCAATTGCTGGAATGGGAGACTACAGCAGCTCAGATGAAAAAATAAATATATTTCTCTCACCATATCCACCTCTGGAAGATTGGCAAATCAATTTAAAATGTAATATATGTATCACCCTAAAAGGATTAGTAGTGGAAAAATAATTACAACAAAAATAAATCATTTTTTTTATTGATTCAATAAGTTTAGAGATTCAGTGTGGCCTACACCAATAATAAAACTATTGCTTATTGATTCAGTCCATTCCATTGCACTGTACTCCATATAAACTTGTTGTGCATGCAGGCATCTGGGACTGCAGATAAAAGACACACCAGAGCACTAGATCAGTCAACCCAATGTCACCTGATGCTAGTAGGTGACATCTATTGCTAAAGGTAAGAAGAAATCTTAAATATAACTTCAGACAGAGGTGAACCTTAGAAATGATAAAATTAGTGTCGAATTTTCAGTGCTAGCAAAACTTAAGGAGTACCTAGAACTGAACCATACTTCAAAAAACAAACAGCATTTACAAATATATTTCACTTTTGCGCTAAATGGTGAAATAGTCCACAGATGGCATGTAGGAATCTTTAATAATTTTTAATGACTTAAGTTTATTTGATCATTCAGCAATCATATGAACACATAATTATCAGTAACAAATTACAGTTTAGATTTTATATAAATCTTATAACAATATAAGATTATCCTTAGTCACTACAAATCTAATAATTCTTCGGGTCAAGTCATCAGTTACTGCTCAGTACACCAACTATGTCCAGGATCCATTCCTGCTTCTTACATACTCTTACAATTATCGTCTTCAAGGAATTTAGTACAGATTTATTGTTTAAGCCTTGTTACTGTGTCTACATGTAACAATCCTCAAGCGATGTCAAATTTTGCATCTTTTTTTCTCCTGCAAATGATCATATTCTGATATCTAAAATGGAATATATGCTGCCTTTCTTTTGCTCAACTCTTCAAGCAATACATGGTATCTTGTAGGCAGCTCAGTCCTTTTTCACAGGGAGATAAACTTGGATTTCCACCCAGATGACTGAAGCTTGAATAGTAGTGTAGGTGCTGGACAGTCCAGGCAGATGGAGATGGCAGCCAGAGACTTATGCTGGATCTGCTATCCTGGAGAGATGGAAAAGTGGCTGGAAGCAAATATGTGTGTGACACTGAAAATTGCAAGGTCCATAGATGTGGGATTAGGAATCCAAAGTTGGTAAATGCAGCCCTCAATACCATGTGTGTGGGAACACACACACTTGTACAGGCATGATGTAGGATATTCCATGGTGATATGGATGCATATGACAGCCACAAGGAGAGAGATTAGGGCCTCCCATAGTAAACCCCTCAATACTGGGATCCCAGTGACAGCATAGATCTCCAGCATGGGTGTCTGTATGATGCAGCATCTAGTCAGCTCTGAACTTCACACTGGGGACTACCCATCATCTAGGCACTCCCTGGCTAGTGACAAACTGAATCAATAATGAAAAGGGGAAGCTTAATGGACAGTCAGCAAGCAAGGCCGAAAGGTCCAGCAGGAAGTAAAAAAATGTAAGTCTGCAGTTTCCTGACCATGTCTGAATCAAGACAGCATTGTCTGCAGTTCTCTCAAAAACTAAGTCGCTACCTGTGACCAACAGATTATTTCTGTTTCTTGACCCCATTAGGCACATGTTTATTTTTAATTTTTATTTATTGACAGATTAATGGACTGGACTAAGGAATTATTTGTTTCACTTGAGTCAGTTGCAGAAGTTAAAGAAGATTCATAGGCACCCAAATCAATATGTAGAGAAATAAGTCAGTACAGTAGAGTTGCTATACACAAATCACCAAATTCCTAGAAATGTAAGATACAAAATATAAGGTGTGCCACTATTGGACATCAGAAATAACCAGTAATTAACTTAGATATCCCAAACACACACACATGCACACACGTGCACACACACACACACACACACACACACACACACACACACACACACACACATACCCACACACACACACGCATTATTCTAACAGTTATGGTATAGAATAAATCACTTGGTTGCAGGTGTCCGACAACCTACTGCACATAGATCAAATGGAAAGAAATACATTTTTAAAGAAATAGAGGAATGTATAGAGTTATGTATAATACTGAGGAGATTGGAAGTCCTTTCCAAACTTTTCTTCAGTGTTAGCTCAGCAGCAAGAAAATGGCATTCAACTAAATACATTCATTTTTTTATGTTAATTACTAATAGTTTCTTCTAATGCTTAGGTAGAGCCATCCAAGCTTCTCCCTTCCTTCTCACTGCTTAATAAATGATATATTAATTTTCTGTGCCATTTATTTGCTAAGGTCACTCAGAACACTGCCTTTGTCCTAAGCAGACTCCTCTTCATCCAAAATGCATGTCTGCACACCTTTTTTAGACCAGCTAAAGCATTGTTAATACTACCATAAGGACCCATATCATCACTAATGATATTATAGTGCATGGAGCACATTGATTACCCTCCGATATTTGAGAAAAGTCAAATAATTTCAGCTCTAAGGAGCAAGACCCGGCCTTAACAATTATTAAGCACACCCTACTTGTTTTCCTAAAGTTGGGTCTAGCCCTTGGTAGTAAAATCTGCCAGTACTATCTAACAAATGACAGCGGTAGAAGAAAAGATTCATTTCTGCCTGCTGTCTATATCTATAAGGCCTCCCAAATGTCCTCTTAAAAACATAAAGGGATGTGTGTTCTAAAGGATAAGGAGATAGAAAATTAAATGTATTTCATTATTTACTGACTTCAATCCTCATTGGTTTGTTTGAAAACCACACATTTTATGAAGAACTGACAAAAAATATGAAGCAATAATCTGGACATTCTGCAAAAATCTAGACTGTTAAGAGACAAGAAAGATGAGTGTAAACATTACAGACTGCATTACACTATATTGCTAACAACACTTGCTAAGTATTTTATTGCAAAAACGTGGAGCTTTTTTTTTTTTATAACTAGGAGTACATTGAGGCACATAAAGCTCCATACACTACAAAGAATTATGATCAGCTCTCACCGATCCTAACTGCTTATTATATGTTCTCAACATGGATGCCAAGCCTTACCTCTCCATCTTTGCTCTCAAGGTGATTTTCTTGGTATTCATGTCTTAGAAACACAATCAGTTGGCTAGGATTGGCAACCAGATTGTGATCCTCTATATTTGGAGTTTGGGAGAATCTACAGCATACATACTCCAAAAGCAATCTCCCTTTCATTTATGATATAATTTTCACATGTACACTGCATCAGTTTCCATTTAATTTAGCACTTTACGCCTTCCATATGCCCACCATTTAAGCATGCTTTTAAATATGCCTGTGCCAAATACCTCTATTACCCATTCAATGCCCCTTCTTTATATTTATTTTTCATACGTTACTTGTTTAGCCATTTGCAGCAGCCTTATAAATTCAGGTAAAATATTTTGGTAACCCGAAGTCAGAAGTAATGAGTTCTGATTACCAAGTGTTACAGACATGAGGTAAAAAAAAAACTGAAGGTAATGTGGTACAATGATGCAAATTCAAACAACATGATACAAATCACAATTTTCTTCACAGGGATAACTGTGCTGTGCTGCCCATTGCTAGCTAATTAAATATTTCTACTCTGAGGTAACACAACCTAGAAAAAAATGAAATACTTGCTTATCCAACAAATTAAATCATTCCTTTTCCCCAAGGTAGTGACTTTCAGTAAACAGAGGGTGGTAACAGTTAAAAGAACTGTTTCCTGCATGCATTAAAGTTTAATTCCTTCCATCTATATTTGCATATTAGTTCTCCTTTTTTGTTGTAAGAAAGGGACACATGTATCAAGCAAATGTACACATTTAAAATACATTAAAATGCACACACACACACACACACATATATATATATATATATATATATATATATATATATATATATATATATTACATATATATATATATATGTATGACACACACACACACACACACACACACACACACACATATATATATATATATATATATATATATATATATATATATATATATATATACCTAAGTATCTAAAACATGGAACTTGGGGGCATAGACCCCAACATAACAGCACATACAGCACTGGTAAGCTCCACACTGAAAAATTAATACGCAATTGTGTGCAGAGCTCATTGTAAATGGATCCACCTATACTGAGCAAGAAGATATAGCAAACCTCCTGGCTGATAAGTTCAGCTCCAACTTTACTCCTCTCTCCCCTCAACCTTCCCTCAGGAAGTATCATCAATTATAACTTCCCCTACTATCAGTAGGGAACAGGTCCTTAATGCTGTCTCTAAGACCAAGAACACTGCCTCAATTGGCCCAGACAATATCCCAGGATGCCTTCTAAATAGCATGAAACGTGACCTATCAGGACCTCTGGAATTACTATTTAATTGTAGCCTCCAAACAGACTCAGTGCCTCATGAATGGAGAAAGGCAACAGTCATCCCTCTGCACAAAGGTAGGCCATTTACAGACCCTGGAATCTACAGAACTATAATTCTCACTAGTCTTATATGTAAAGCCATGGAAAGAATTATCATGGAGATGATCAATAGAGATATAGTAAACCTCCAGACACTGAACCCGACCCAGGATGGTTTCAAGGGCAGATGATGCCTACTCAACCTAGTGGACTTCTTTGAGGAGGTCACCAAAGCAATGGATGAGGGCAAAATCTTTCACACTGCCTATCTTGACCTGGCCAAGGCATTTGACACAATACCCCACTAAGGCATTGTTGACAAACTCAAGAGGTTAGGTACAAACCCATATGTTACCCGTTGAATAACCTACTGGGTCAAAGACAGGACCCAGGAAGTTAGAATTGGGGAGTCCACCTCTACAAAGAGGCCAGTCACAAGTGGAGTTCCTCAGGGATCAGTCCTCGGAACACTCCTTTTTGGCATTTACTTCTCAAAAGTAAAGGCCAATGTCAATGATCTCTGGCTGACTAAATTTGCAGATGATTGCAAATTAGGAGCTGTCACTGAATCTCACACTGACACAAATGTTTTCCAGGAGGGGCTGACACAGACAAATGATTGGTGTCAGAGCCATGGACTAAAACTAAATGCCAAGAAATGCATAATGGTATCCTTTGGGAAGTCATCCATCCATGGTAACTATCATATTGACAACACACCCTTAGAGTTGGCCCAGTAGTCAGGGACTTAGGGACACACATACATAGTAATCTAGCCTTTAATCATCACGTGTCTACAGTAGTGAGGAAATCATTCTGTGTTGCACAACTTACAAGGGTATGGCAGCTAAGTCCAAGGAAGTCATTGGTCCACTGTATTCAGCATTCATCAGACCAATCATTGAGTACAATGCACCATTTTTGTTGTACCTAACCAGGCATATCCAACAACCGGAACATCCACAGAGGGTCATCACTAAAAGAATCCAGGGTATAAATAGTACATCCTATGCAGACTGCCTGAAATCCCTATCCCTGTATTTTGTCTCCTACAGGCTTTTGAGGGGAGATCTATGCCTGGCATACAGGGCATTGTCAGACCCCATTCTGATGGACTGCCTGCATATCCACAAAACAAACAGTACAAGAATTACCCATTCTAAAGGCTTAAAGCTTGCCTGTGATATAAATAAGACCTGCTGGAGAGATAAGTATATATCCCAGAGACTACCACATCTATGGAACAGACTCTCCATCCCATGTGAAGCAGCGTTCCTCCCTAACCCAATTAAAGTGCAACTTGGGCAATTGGAGGGAAAACCGGAAATTCATCCCTGGTTTGACACCTATGTCTCTAATGCAAACAAGTAACCTGTAAATGGCTCTTCTCCCAAGCCCATGTTTACATTTATCAAGGGGATCAGAACTTGTCAGAGATTTGGGATACATGGCTAGGCTTAAAAAAGCCCTTGTGGTCATTAGCCGAGTAAACTCCTTGGAACCTATGAACTGATGAGAGGTATGTCTTCAGTGCTTTCCTTATATAATATTCTCTTTTGAGTAACTGCTTTCAGTATATTTTTTACTACATGTTAACAGATATTCAAAACATTGTCAAATAACCAGGAACCAAAACACGAACTTTAAACAACTGTACAACATGGAGACAGTAAAACCAGCACAACCAACGTGACCACTGAATATTCCTCCACAATACGTTTATTGTAGTTTAAGCGCTTTTATCAAGACATCCGCAGTGGTGCAGCGGTAGCATTGTTGCCTCACAGCAAGAGGTTCTCCCGTTCAATTCTCAGCTGGAGTGCGGGGTGTGCCTTCTGTGTGGAGTCTGCATGTCCTTCCCGCGGTTGGGTGGGCGTTCGAAAGACATGCGTAAATGGGTGTGCCTTCGTTGAAGGTTGAATGTCGAGCTGGCAGCTCGGCGTTCGTGAAAATCTACTGCCAATCATTAGCAGACCGGAGTTCCGCTGTGGCAACCCCTAACTGAGAAAAGCTGAAAGACAACAACAACAAAATCAAGATTGTATCAATGACTTCATCAGAAGGTTTCATCAATCTCGATGAAAACGCTTAAACTACAATAAATGTATTGTGGAGGAATATTCAGTGGTCATGTTGGTTGTGCTGGTTTTACTATCTCTGTGTTGTCCAGTTGTTTAATATTTCAAAACATTTCCAATGAGTGAATGATAAGAAACAGACATAAATATACCTACAGAGAATGAATAAACAGAAGTCCCATAAAGTTTCAAGCTTTCCAGACTTTTTGTTTTGTGAAATCAGCATATACAGCATTGTTTTCTGCATTGACTGCAAAAGATCACCTGGCTGCAAACTTTATCATTGTCTCTTGTATGTCAGGCCATTGCCAATAAGTAAAATCAGTCACTTCTAACATAGTTTACATGCTTATGCTCCCTCATAAAACATTGTATACACATGCAGTTTCTAAGACACTATCTACTACCAAATGCATAGTGCAGTAACATCTGGCAGTCATCTCTGATCTAACTGTATTTTATGATAATTGCTTTTTTTTCTCATTTCATAGTGCAGTTATGTGAAATTTCCATTTTGTCAAGCCTTTGTAGTCTTTCACGTAAACAGCTACAACCTATTGAGTGAAAGAAGTAAAGGCTTAGGCTCACTCCCACATTTTTGTTCTGTCCTATTCCTACAAAACTGAAAAAATATATAAGTATGTTATGCTAGTGCATAATTAATAATCTTAGATGTTTAACCTCTACTGATACTCGGATTTTTTTTAAATACTGCTAAGTTTTGTTCTGATTAGTAATATGCATTACTTAAGTACTTAAGTACCACTAATTTGAATGGTAACACTATAGTATACTGAGTGTTATAAGTAAAATGCATACTGCCGTAAAATGTGCACATGAAATGTAATGTAGCTCTGTACTTTTATACACTTTCACTGTCTGCCTAATATAGGGCAGTGAGTGATATGAATTGCTGGAAAAGCCCACCTACTCAACAAAATAGTGAAAATACATTTTCAAGCTCTACCTCATTCTCTCGTCCCCAGCCCTGAACAGATTACAGTGACAAAAGCAAAGCCTTGTACTGCATAAAATTCTGCTTTCTGCAAGAAAGAAAAATTATGTTTTCCATTTATAACTCTGTCCCTATACTATCTCTCTCACTGGCTGTTTGCATAAGACTTTAAAAAAACATTACTTTCCATAAACAGTCATATTAAGAAGGGCAGGGTTAGTTGTCAACATTATAATGCCCCAAGTCACACATTTAGAATTGTTTTATTTATTTATTTATTTTTTTACCTTCATTGCAAGAAGGAATGCAACAGGTTCAACTAAACTCATATGTCGGACATACTTTCCTTCTTTATTTAAGAGCTAGAGAGATGGCCATGTAGTACTCATGACGCTAAGATGAAGGGGCATTGCATTTCTTTGATTCTTCAGCAATGAAAATGTCATCTTACTGATTTGCCTAAGCTGTTTTTTAGTTGTGATCTTGCCATTTAATATTTAATTTACCATTTAATATTTAATTTACCATTTAATAGCTAACCTAGGTCAACTATCCTACTTGGGAAGGATGCCTTCACAGACAGCCAAGCTGCCACTGTGCTTGTGAACTGGTTCTGTCAAGAAATTCTAACTGTACCTCAGGGTGTCATGAGGAAGGACAACAGCACATTTTAAATGGTTGTCAGCAAATTGCTGTTGTTAATCACAGAGTTCACTATATGCTCTGCTACAATGCATAACTATGAGTAAACCTTTCCATGAAAAACGTCCTCTCCTTAATGACTTCATGATTCTCTTCTCCTCCACTAAGTGGATATGTCTGCAGTCAGACTACTTTAAGGCACTTCCATCTCTTAGAGGCATTAACTTCAGCCAATGGAAGTTTTGAACTGTCTGCGGAAAGGTGGATCTTACTTTGGATTCAGTGTGAGATACTTGTCAGATAAAGAACAAAAGATTATGGGCCTTAGCAGATATGAATCGCAAAACTGTTGTCTTTTTCCCTACTCTATGCCACAAAAGTATTAGTCGTAACATCACCCCCTCTGATTTTATACAAAACCTGTGATACCCCAGCAATGTAGGGCAGTATACACACCAGACAGCAATTCAAACATCTACCGTTTTCATTCCAAACTCAAACAGCTGTCCTAAACACACACTGCCAGCAAACAGTTCCATAATCCACCTCTTCCACCATGAAATAACCCTGAGAAAGTATTCCGGCCCTTGGCAAGGGCAGTTACTAAGATATGCAATACTCTGAAATGACTGGACTGTGTCCCAGTGTGAGGCCCAAATGACAATAAATGCCTGCTGCAGCACAAAAACATTACAGTTGGAAACAGGGAACTGGAAACATGTCAGACTTTCTCATTTTTGTGCCAAGCTTGGTGGGCTAATGACATTTCTTAAATTCATCTTTAAAACCCAAGCTACTAACTGATATATCTTTATACCTACAAGATCAAGATGCACACCAGTCTTTAAAGGAAGTGAATTATACTTGGAAAATCTGAACTTGAATGCAGATAAATCCTTTGTACTACAATATAGTATGTCATCTAATGCCGGTTTGGTTATCAATGGTTACAGTGTTAGCTAAAACATGTATATTATATTGATGTGTCATTTAAGATCCTCTGAATAAACATGTTTAGGATAGTATGACACGTGGGTACATGTAAGCACTGAGAAAAGGACACAGAGAGAAATTAATGTTCCTGCAGAGACTCAAACCTACGATGCACACAACTCTTATTCAGTTGTGTTCGTCACTTCCTTCTTGCATTGAAAATGAGACAACTGTGTAAATCAGACAAAGCATAAGTTTACTGGCATTGCCTTTTTTTAGGCTGTGTTCACTGTGTTCCAAAAGTAATGTACACTATAGAAATGCAACTGATCACCCATAAAGCAATAAAGGGTGCCTCCAAGTAAAACAAAAGTAGGGCTGACGCAACACAGACCACCAAACAATATGCAGAAACTGATGGCACAAGTGCTTCAAACCTACAATATCATTATCAGCTATAAACAGTTAGTGTTTTATTTATTTCATTATTTATTGTCATGCTTCATGCAAGCATTTTTTTCCATTTTAATACTGATAAGGTACAAGAAAAGAAATCCTTGTACTAGAAAGACTTCAAAGGCATTCCTTGTCAAAATGATTCTTTCTTAGTATGAGACATGTATTACATCATTGCACTCTGGAGCTTTAATTGCTGTCATTTTATGTTCATTACAACACTGTAAAGGCCTCTTCTATAATGATTTTATGCATTATGCACCTTTAATAAACCTACTCATGATTCTCTCGTTTGAGGTCTGATTCTCTGCATCATAAATCAAGGAAGTAAATGTCACCAGTATGAAATTAGGCTCCTACTAATTTTATGTACTTAACAGCTCCTAGAATAAGTATCATCGTAAGAGTTATTCACTAACTGACTGTTGCAATCACAAATTAAACTGACATGAGTTGGGCCAGGTAGCACATTTAAATACATCGTCAGTGAAAACCCTGAAACACATTTTTTTTAAATGTAATATCTTATTATACTGGATATTGCATCCAATATTAGGCTGAGGGCAAGTGCAGATTTACAGTTATGTAATGCAGCTGCATATAATTAAAGTTATTTGTTTTTCCAGAATAATGTCGAACAGTCTCTTTTCTGGGGTACTTAAAGACAGCTATGGATTTTTGACTTAAAGAGCTAAATATATATATATTTTTTCACTGTGAAAGCTTTTGACAGTGGTTGCATTCTCTCCACATGTTTACACTGGCCCTTATGTTACAGATACACTTCTCTAGGAGTCCACATTTAACTTCTGCTGATGTACTAGAAATACTTGTACTGTACAGTCACAAAGACTTGCCTTAAGTTTATTTTATTTCATGACTACACTACCTGTTATACCTAGTTTCACTGAATTATGCATGCAGCTGATCTAGGCTGGGGGGAGATGGCTGGAAATTTTAACGTAAAGATGAAATTGAATTGGTGTTTGTATTCCTGTTTTAATGGGCTCTCAATCGATAATTAATGTAATATTATCATGCATCTTTAATAGAATATTGATGTGTTTGGCAGCAATATAATCCCAGTGTCAGGAGTAATTCCCTCACCCAGAAAGCTGCAGGCACTGCACTTCTGAAGATTAGACTGTGATATCATTCTGGCCTCAATTAATTATACATCGAGCACACCACAAGTGACATTAAGTAAAATATAATTTATAACAACCATGATTAGTCCTAGCTGTCCAAAATCCTATGAGAATCAAGGGTCTCTACCAGCCTTTTTAGAGAAGATGGTTGTAAAGATCAGATGTAGTCCTAATATTCAGAAAGCTGTAATGTTTAAGCCCCTAAATATCATGTGTTGGAGTGAAAAAGGTGTGGTATCCTGATGTCAGGAAAATATAATTTAAGTTATTCCCCTTATATCTTTGCAGCATGCTCACCAGAGGGGGAATAAATGGTACGTCAAAATAGTAACTCACCAAACACAGACAAAAAAAGGCTATTCATTCATTCAGTCAGTCAGTCATACGAGTCATGCTAGAAGGGGTTCTTTACATATTAGCACACACTGCTTACCTATATTATCACATACATTCAAAAAAGTGATATTTCAGACAAAGGAGCTTATACAAAAATGTTTCTTTTGACAAATCAGTACTATATTCGTTTGTTAGACTCCAGTTATTACTGAAAAGATCTAGGAAGAAGAATATGCTTCATCATATCTGCAGAAATTATACTGAATCCCCTCCAGGCTTCCTAGCAGCATTTTTTTAAATTTCAGAGCAAACTTATCTGTATCACTCATACAGTTACATACATTGTCATATAGAGAGCACAAGGCCTACGCTTTTCAAAAAGTACAGTATCTTTATTTCATACCAAAGTGGGCATAGTTGAATTCTGGGGTGGTGGAACAGTGCCTTAACAGAGTCCTGAACCCCATAATCACCTTGATATGGAGATTCATTTACCTTTTTTGATTAGCACATGCATTTTTGAGGAAAATATATGTCAAAAAACTGCAAAAAGTCATCCTTGTTACTGCATTTTTAGGATTTTCATACACAGTATAGCCAGTGGGCAATTATCTAACAAAAAAAAATGATAACATCTAACAAAAGTCAAGAGAGTCTGGATTTCAAAACCCTGCTTAATGAAGAATTTCTCATTTAAAATTTGGGGGACTATGTGGTCTTTCATTAGAAATACAACTTGTATGGGGTGGGGCTATTGGGACTCTAAAACAATGTAAAACATTAAACTTAGCAGTAGCTATGAGCAGTAGTTCAACAATTCTAACAGGGAATGTGAGCACATACTGTATGGTCTTCTGTTAACAATAAATATGTAGATTACCCCTCCAAACACACACACACACACACACACACACACACACACACACACACACACACACACACACACACACACACACGCACACATGCATATAGACAGATAGAGAGAGAGATGGGGGATTCTATAAGAAAGCATATCTGTCATCATTAAATATCTAGATTATCAGACAAACACACACACACACACACACACACACACACACACACACACACACACACACTTATGTTGCTGCAAACAGTGCCCCCCCTACCCCACACACACAACACACACTAGTTATTGTCCTGCTGCAGATAGCCTTTCTGAATGAAAGTGACCCTGGTATATCTGTTTATGAGAGACAGACCAAAAATATGAGGCAAAAATCTGAACATTCTGCCAAAATCTGGACAGTTGAGAGGTATGTAACTGTTAGTAACTTGTCCTTGTTGTCATGGATTTACAGTCTGCTTGCAGAAAAGACTCTGAGTTAGAGTAGCAACTGCTTAATGTTTTTAGATAATCTTTTACTTGTACCCAGCACTGGTGCAGCTACTTAGAGGCGCACACTCAACTTGATGACTAGCCTGTCACATCGCATGCACATTAGCAAGCTGCTACCACCATGTCGGAGCAGCTCAAGCAATAGGTCTACTTATGCTGATCTTGTAAAGAAATCACTATCCAAAAGTCCTAGGCACTGCTCAGGCAAACCACAGCCACAAAGCACCATATCTGTGCCTTCCTCCATACTTAGGAGGAGTCACTCTGACTTCAGGTCCACAGCCAGATGTTCACTAGAGGCTGTAGCTACACCTTGGCAATTCCACAACTAAACGCATTGATGTTCCACTCCCAGGCTGAGCAAATACAGGGGAATGGTCAACTATTTCTCTCTCTGGTAACTGGATTCATGGAGTGCCAAAGCCATTAATTGTCTCCACCCCAATTACAAGTACATTCTCAAAGGAGACTATATCAAGGCAAATGATTTTAGATGCTCTACCCTACAGTAGATGTACAGAGGCACAGGTAAGCTGTGTAGGGGACACACATTGTTTTGAACAATATCTTGTCATCTTTGGGAATGATGCCAGAATTCCCCTCCCCTAAGAAATTCATTCTTAGGGGTCCAATCTGTGTTAGCACAAAAGATGATGACCAACAGGTCAGCCTGTTTTACCTGTGATGTCACTGTGTATCTGTCTGTCGGTATTTCTGTATCTCTCCATTAATACTCAGGGATTCTGCATATTCATTAGAAATGTTTCTGATTTCATAGTGCCATTTTTAGGGAAGGCTCATCTCCAGGAAATTCCAACCTAGCAGTGTGACTTACATTAAAGTGGTTCATAGGTTCATAGGTTGGTACTAGGCTATTGGCCCTAGGGCCTATACAAGCCTAGCAATAACATTTCCCTGGCTATTTCTTCCCACAATATTTACTTCCCTGGACCCCTGTGTCAGGGTGACGGACGTGATTCCCAGGGTGAATTTCCTATCTCCCATCCAATCATCAAGATTCCTTTTGAAGAGGGCCAAAGAGGTGCTCTGCTTGACATGTATGGGCAGTCTGTTCCAGAGTCTGGGGAGTCTCTGGGTAAGGAACCTATCCCTCCAGCATGTTTTGTTCATTGTGATGGCAAGGTTTAGATCCCTGGAGCATGTCTCTCTGAGGGATTGGGATTTCTTTAAGTGTAGCATGTCCAACAGCTCTGGGTTTGACATGGCCTTGTATGTTAACCAGAGATCGCCTCTGAGTAGATGATATGCAACAGGGTATAGGTGGAGATTTTTTAGATGGTCAGCATAGGGCATCTGCTTTAGGCCTGTGATTCATTTCGTGAGGTATTTCTGCGGCCTTTCCAGTTGTTGCAGATGTTTTGAGAGGTACATACCAAATGGGACATTGTATTCTATAATGGGTCTAATGAGGGATGAGTACAGTGGGACAATGACCTCCTTTTTTCTGGATGAAATGCCCTTAGTGATGAGGTGTACCACATAGAAGGATTTCCTGACTGTTGTGGTGATGTGGTTATCGAAGGTGAGGCCACTATCCACCTGTGTCCCTAAGTCTCTTATCACACTTTCTGTGTTTAGTGTACTGCCACCTATGTGGTAATTCATGGGTACATGTTTTTTCCCAAAGGGGATAACTATACATTTCTTGGCATTGTGCTTGAGCCCTTGGCTCTGGCACCAAGCATCTGTTTCTGTGCTGTATGACAAAATATTACCCATTCATATACCTTTCTGGCACAAACATGCACATGTAGTTACTGAACTTTTGTTTTAATGTTTTGATGGACACTATACCCTGCTATCACTCAATCAGACCACCACAGAGGAATGTAGGTGGGGGTCTCATTATTTATCTACTACCCCTTTACCTCAAGTAGAATCCCTCTCTTCACCAATTTGGAGTTTCCACACCGTAATTATATATACAGTCATCTCCTACTTGAAGCCAAATCCCTCACAGCACCAATTTGGAAATCCTGTACATCATAACAACACTAAATACAGCCAATTACCATATTGCTGCCAACTATATCACCCACTTAATATTCACTGAGGATCATGATGGCTACCTCTATATACTGATAACTATTAATTCCAATATGCTATCCTGGGTGGCTAGCTATAAATCTGACAATGGAAATCTTACAAAGCAGATAAAACATAGAGAGTGCTTCCTCAATGTTATCAGTGCTGAACCCCTAGATCAAACAGTCCAATTTAGACCAGATTTAGTATCATACTTGACTTCATCCTTATAAATGTTGCCTCTGCCTGCACCCGTTTGTCATTCCCAAACTGTCATCGTCTCCCTCAAAACTAGTATTGTCCTCCCTAACTACTTTACTATATTTAGGGTGGCTAGGAATTTGTCTGTTGCTCTGAAGAAATTCAAAACCACCCCTCTCTCCCTGCTGATGCATTCAGCAATGCTGCTGCATATTGCTCTGACTTTTAATCCAATCAAAACAAGTGTTTAAAGAACTCCATCCTATAAGGCATAATTATAATGTGGGAAATTCAAAAATAAATCCCCCCATGTAGAACTCCTTGTTTCATAAAAGTTTCACTACCTCCCACTATAGGAAGGTAGTTAAGCAAGCTGCCAAGGAACAAAAGCATACCATTAGAAAGATAAAGCAGATATAAACTGAAAATAGCCATCTACATTCGGAATACTGCACCAAACATTGATCAAAAGCTGCTACCATCTACATTCGGAATACTGCACCAAACATTGATCAAAAGCTGCTACCATCTACATTCGGAATACTGCACCAAACATTGATCAAAAGCTGCTACCATCTACATTAGGAATACTGCACCAAACATTGATCAAAAGCTGCTACCATCTACATTAGGAATACTGCACCAAACATTGATCAAAAGCTGCTACCATCTACATTAGGAATACTGCACCAAACATTGATCAAAAGCTGCTACCATCTACATTAGGAATACTGCACCAAACATTGATCAAAAGCTGCTACCATCTACATTAGGAATACTGCACCAAACATTGATCAAAAGCTGCTACCTATTGATCCTATAGCCATCGTCAATGAATTTATGTGCCAGTTTCACTCCTGTCACTCAGCTATATATTTCCTTCTACAAACTAAACTTCCCTTCTTCCAAAAAATCACTATGGGGGGTATATTATGGAAGCTCTGTTCAAAATCAAAAGCAATCTTTCCATGGGTGTAGTCAATATCCCATGCTGCCAAGAGTAAACACAAATAATGCTATCTTTGTACCCCTCCCAAACCTTGTCAGCTTTAATCTCTCCATAATATGGTCCACATTTCAGGACAATAGCTGTTCTGGTGCCACTCCATAGGGACAGACCCAGCACAGGCCCTGGAAACTATCTTCTTGTTAACCTCACTACCGTCATGTGTAAAATCATGAAACACATCTTGGATAATTTTATAAACAGCAAAGTTAGTGACTTACACACATTCACCCTTAATCAATCAGTGAAAGGCAGATCCTGTGTCCTTAATCTGATTAATTTTGATGAAAATGTAACAGAGAACAGTGAGAAAGGCAATTCCCTTTATACTACATATCTGTCAAAGCATTTAGTTAGTTTGTCAATAATGAAAGCATTGGAAACCAGTTTGATTTCTCTCTCTCACACACACAAACACACACACACACACACACACACACACACACACACACACACACACACACACACACACACACACACACACACACAGAAAGCATTGGTGGTACCTTCTCAATAGTGATCCACAAGATTCTGTCCTGGGTCCTGTATATTAGAGTGTGTGTATGTACTTTAAAGAAGCATTTCCAGATGTAAGTTCATGCATATAAATAGTGAGCATGTGCAGGCAGCAGTGCCATTTTGAGAGAACAGCCAGAGTGTTAACATGTATGAGTGTGGTAGTCAGTCTGTTTATAAATTTATTTATGTTTAAGTTACAAAGCCTCATTTTTGATGTGTTTGTGTGTAAAAAAGGTGCTTGAACTGAACCCACAAATGTTCATCTGTTTTATCTCCTGACCAGGCGAGCAACATGGTGTCAGAACTGGAATTAAAAGAGCAACCTCTATGAACCATGAGGTATAGACTTGAAGGTGAAGGCAGATCAAGCTGGTTGAGTGAAATGGAGCTTAGACAAACAGAAAAGGGCCAGAAACAAGCTAAATGAAAGAAAACTGCACAAATGATTTATTTGGCCACGAAAATGAAATGGCGCATTTATAAGGCACAAAACACATTATTAATCAAACGAGTAGCACAAAATGTATTATTAATCAAACAAAGGTCACAAAATGCATTTTTAATTAAACAATATGTTCAAAACCACAACATTTGATAAAACTAGCAGAGATACTCATATGGAGCTCAGAATTACCTTTGGTTTGCATAACGAGCATGTTTAAAGTAAAACAGGCACAAGAAAAGTATAATGAGCATGATAAGAGATTAAAAGGGCATAACAAGTACAATAAAAGGGGAAATTAAGCTTAAAGAGCAAGGCAACTGCATGTTTTTTAGTAAATGACCATGTTTGGGCATAAATTACTATTTCGCATTGACCAAAGGCATTCAAAGCATAACTAGAGTTGTTCGAAGTATCTCAGAGCGTGTGACATGTTTGCAGTGTGTGCTTTATTATGGTGCAATTATTTCAGTTTGCTGTGTGCAAAGTACAGTTATATTGCAGAGTGCAGTCAAAGTGCATCAATTTCAAAAAGTTTCTTGTGCTATGTGCATTTATTCGCAGAGTGCCGCCATTTCAAAGTGTTTCTTGCACTGCACAGAGTTATTTCACAAAGTACAGACATTTTGAAGAGTTTTTGTACTGTGCACAGTTTATTCCAAAAGTACAGTCATTTTGAAGTATTTCTTACACAGATAATGTATGGTTTCACAAAGTACAGTGATTTCAAAGTGTTGTGCTGCAGAGACTTATTTGGCAAACTGCAGTTGTTTCAAAGACTTTGTTGTGCTATTGGGCATAATTACAAGTACTGGCATAAAGTTTTGGCATATATATTTATGTGTGTATGTTCATACATAATTTCAAGCACCTTCACTACTATGTTTTGATATGGCAAAGGCATTTCTCAGATGAGATCCACTTGTGTTTGATCATAATATATCAGAGAATTGGAGAGTATTTTAGCAGGAATACAATATTTTCATACAAGCAGATTTTTCTGACAAAGATGCACATACAAGAGCATTCATTTTACTTACCTTAGCTAGGTCAGAGACCATTGAAAGAGAGTGTTCATTTGTGTATGAACTAGAAGTATATGCAGGAGAGGGAGAACCATCATACTGTGGTACCGGCTGGATCAAGGGAAGACCTTGAGTGATTAAAATGTAAATTTAGATAAATGTGAAACCCCCAGACAAATGTTGCATTACAGAGTCACTTATTTTCTATGAGAGACCAAAAGCCAGGTGAAACCATTACAGCTTATATCACTGACTTGAGAAATAAAGCTAAAACTTGCAGATTTGGTGACTTGAAAGATGAAATAATAAAGGACAGGCTTGTGTGTGGTGTTAAGTAGTGCTGCAGTGAGGAGGATTTTGCTTTATGACAATGATTTAATGTTAAGCAAAGAGATTTGCCAAATCCATGAGCTCACACAAAGGCACACAAGTATGCTTGCAAATGATAAGAGCATGGTTTCAGCAGCCTCTAGAGCAAACATAGGCAGCATGCAACATGTGTCAAGCAGAAACAGGCCTAAGCACATGGCAGCTACAAACCCTGTGGGTGTGGCAGGGAAGATCCGGAGCTGTCTAGCAAGTTGCAACACTAGCTCAGTAAAAAGGACAAGCTCAGTGCAGTATAAGAGTGAGTCAGCAAAACCCAAGTAAAGTCTTACTGTTAATTATTGTAATTGTGGTGCCAGTCATGTGTCTAAAAGAGAAAAGTGCTTAGCATTTGGTCAGCAATGCCACAAGTATATAAAATGGAACAATGTTCAAATGTTTTGTAAATCAAGCAAGCCTCATTCAGTTATTAAGAAAGGTCACGAAAAAAAGCAAATTGAACATGTAGATAGCTGTGACCATACTTTCTATGTAGATGGTGTATCAGTGGTTGGTGAAAAGGTTAATGCAGTAGATTTGCTGGCAAAGAATTAAGCATTTTGTACTGTCTTGATCAATGGTAAACCCACAGAGCTCATAAAAGGCATTGGTTCAAAGTGTAATGTTATCTCAGCAGAAACATTTGCTAAAGGGAGGGCTGATGAGCAACTTAATTTGGCAATTGTGTGAAGCTTGTTGCTTATGGAGGTGATGAGTTTCAAACTGAAGGCTCAGTAATGCTTTCATGCTATTCGTCTGGGAACAGTTACAGCTTGCAATTTTATGTAGTCCAAAGACCTATACAGTCATTATTAGGTAGGTCTCAGAGATAGTTTGAGAATGAGACTGCTTTCTTTTATCAAACAAGTCCATCATGTAAGCACATGTCCCAGTTCCAGCTTTACTGATGCTATTTTCTCAGAGTATACTGATGTTCAATGACAAGCTAGGCAAACTTCCCGTCATGTACTCCATAAAAGTAGACCCAGAGGTCAGTCCAGTGGTCAGACCAACAAGGAGAGTTCCAATAGCTATGCAGGACAAAGTCAAGATCCAGTTAGACAAAATGGTGCAGCAAGGTGTGATTTGTCCAGTCACAAAACCAACTGAGTATGTGTCATTTATGGTAGCTGCTCATAAGAAAAATTCAGATGAAATTAGAATATGCATTGATCCAAGAGACTTGAACAAGACATTAAAGAGACCTCATCATCCTATGCATAGAGTTGAGGAGATTGCCACCCTGATGCCAAATGCCACAGTTTTTTCTTTCTTAGATGCAAAGAGTTAATTTTGGTAACTGATGTTTGATTGCAAATCTTCACTACTGACTACATTCAGTATCTTATTTGGTAGATACAGATTCTTTAGGATGCCTTGTGGAATAAATTCTGCCAGTAAAGTCTTTCAGTGTGCAATGGAGCAAATTGTTTTCAAGCTACCCATGTGCAATAATAGTTGATGATTTACTGGTTGGAGGTACTGGTGAAGCAGAGCATGACAGAAAACTCAGGAAAGTTCTAGACAGAGCGTGTGAAGTGAATTTAAAGCTCAATCCTCTGAAATGTAAATTCAGACTACAAGAAGTTACTTACGTAGGTGATTTGTTTACTAGTACAGGCTTATGACCAAATCCTTCTAAGAAAGCAGCCATTCTTGGGATGCCAGCTCCAGACAATGTCCAAGCTCTACAGGGTTTACTTGGTATAGTTAACTATTTGGGCAAATGTATCACTCATTTTTGTGAGTTATCAGTGGCTTTAAGAGAGATGACATGCAAAAATGTTGCCTGGTCATGGTTAGAACAACACCAGACAGCATTTAATAACCTCAAGCAGCAAACTGCTAACCCGCCTGCATTAAGGTACAATGATGTTCACAAACCAGCAGTTGTTTCCTGTAATGCTTCAAAGTTTGGTCTTGATGCAGTTATTCTTCAAGAGGGCAGACCTGTTGCCTATGCATCTAGAACTCTTACCCAAACTGAGATGCAGTATGCTCATATTGAGAAGGAACTTTTGGCAATTGTGTTCGCATGTTTGAAGTTCCATGATTATATTTACCGCCGAGCTATCCAGACAGAAACTGACCATCAGCCTCTAGTCACTATTTTAAAGAAGCCTATGCATTCCGCTGCAGCAAGACAACAAAGAGTGATGCTCAAATTGCAAAAGTTCAATTTCAAAATGGTCTATACAAAAGGTAAACTTCTTTATCTGGCTGATACCTTATCCAGCTTGCCCAAAAATACAACAGAACAGCTTGATGAAGAGAATTTGACTTTGATGTTATGGAAGTGCACAATATTTCTACCACGAGACTTGATGAGCTGAGAGATCATACAAAGACTAATCCTATTTTGCAAAAGCTCAGCCACTTCATCAATGTAGGATGGCCATCAAAGCAATCCTGCGTAAAGCCAGAAGTACAGCCTTATTTTCCATACAGAGATGAGATGCTGATGGTAGATGGTATCATTCTTAAAGGTCCAAAAGTTGTTCTTACTTCCTTATAATATGAATACATTCGGATCTTGCATCATGGCCACCCTGGTTCTGATTCCACCAAAAGAAAGGCAAGAGGACTAGCATTTTGGCTTTCTCTATCGAAAGACATTCTTGTTCAGTGTGCAACAGCACTAAGCCACATTTGCAAAAAGAGACACTTCAGCTAAGCCAAATTCCTGAACTACCTCGCTCAACAGTAGCAACTGACATATTTAAGTGGAACAGTCAACATTACTTAGCGTTGATAGACTCTTATTCAAACTGGTTTGAGATCGATTTGCTACCTAACCTAACATCCAGTGCTGTTATTACTAAGATGAAATGTCATTTCTCAGTCCATGATAGTCCACACAACATTATTTCTGACAATGGTTCTCAGTTTACCAGTCAATTGTTTCAGAGATTTGCTAAAGAGTGGGATGTTATTCATGTTACTAGCAGTCCTGAATATCCCCAGTCAAATCACCTTGCTGAATATGCAGTACAGTGTGCAAAACAATTACTAGAGAAGTCAAAGTGTGACAATACCAGTATTTTCTTGAGTTTACTCAATCTCAGAAATATGCCCTGTGACAACCTACTTGGCTTGCCTGCTCAGAGACTTTTATCTAGGCAAACAAGAACAACCTTGCCTATCAGTTCTAGTTTGTTGGTGTCTAATGCTAAAAACAACAGAGTAATCAAAGGCCAACTTTTTAAGAAGCATTCTTCTCAGAAGTCCAGCAATGATAAAATGAGCAGATTTCTTCGTCCGTTAAAAGAAGGAGAGACAGTGAGGATGCGAAAGGCTTTGATCAAATTGGTCAAGTGAGAGTTATATGTGCTGAGCTGAGATCCTACTTAGTGGGATCTGAGGGTATACGGTACAGTTGAAACTGCAGGCATCTTCTTCCTGTATCAGAAATGATATTGCAGCATCATACCTGTGATACAGACTCTAGATCTCAGAACAACCCTGCCAATGTTCATACCGAAAAACATGTCTCAGTATCCATTCCCATTCCTGATGATGATCTAGTTGTCCCCAAAGTAGAACATTCATTGAAGACAGTCCCCATTGCTAGATCCAATTCTGACTTCTATGTTACATGATCAAGTTGCATTTCCAGACCTAGTGTAAAATACACAGCGACCTGGACATGATTGTTTTATATGTATCTAATTTTGTATGATTGCATGTCAGATAATTAGTTCTGTATAACTGCATGTCAAAAGATCATTAATGTAAATTGCATGTCAGTGAATAATATCATTTTGTATATGGTCAATTTTTTAAAGAGGGAGGATGTAGATCAGAGCGTGTGTATGTACCTTTAAGAATCATTTCCAGATGTAAGCATGTGCATATAAATAGTTAGCACGTGCAGGCAGCAGTGCCATTTTGAGAGACAATCCAGAGTGTTAACATGTACAAGTGTGGTAGTCAGTCTATTTATAAGTTTATTTGAGTTTAAGTTACAAAGCCTCATTTCTGATGTGTTTGTGTATAATAAAGCTGCTTGACCTGAACCCACAAATGGTCGTCTGTTTTATCCTGACCAGATGAGCAACAGGTCCTCTCCTCTACAGCACCTATTTCTCCAATGCAAAAGCAGGTGTCAAATGTATATGGCTGACCAAGTATGTAGAAGTCTAAAATGGGTGTTTTTGTGGAGTCTACTGACACTCATATCCAACAAGAATTACTTGACAGAACCAACACTTAGCATACTAAACACGACCTGACACTTATGGCTAAAACTGTAGCGCAGTTTCCTTTGAGAAACATCTGTTGCTTACTGCAAACCACATAAACAACACTCCTTTTAATATTAACACAGTCATTAGAGATTTTATAAACAATCCCGGGATTCAAGAGGCTCAGTGCAAGGACGGTTTTAGCCTTGCTTCAAGCATCCTCACTACAGATGGTGCAGCAGCGCCATATGAATATGTATGAGGGCATGCCGCCACAACCTCAATGTGCACAGGAAACATGTGCGAGTGCAGGGGGTGTGTACAACTGCACTATGTAGGCATTAACATGCCCCGACACTTGCAAAACCTACTGTGCCTACTAGTAGAGCCCCCCCAATAGTAAGTCAGTAATTCAGTGTCCGTGGATACCGAAATGTATACTAAGCATACAAGAGTGTCCACGAACAGTGAAATAAACTCATAGTAGTAAACATACAAGCACGTAGTGGAATGTTGAGCCCTGTCCGTAGAACTTTCACAATTAGATTCCCTCTCCCTGTGTCCCTATTATACATTCAAATCGCTGCAATATCGAAGGTGTAAGCCAAGCGCAGCGTGTCTGTGCATTGCTACCCACCTCTGAGTGTAGCTTACACATCATATTCATTCAAATATAGAAAAACATGCGGAATCAACGTAAGTGGCAATAGTGTAGTGTTCAGAGCATCTGCCTCACAAACAGGCATTCACGGTTTGAGCCGAACAATAGCACATATCATTTTCCATGTGGAATGAATGTCATTTTGCCTTAAAACTGAAATAAGAGTATCGCATGAGATATTTAACTTAAATATCATTCAAGCAAAGTGGCACTGTCATAATGAATAGGGTACTAGTAAGCAAGTGTAAGCATAAATAAGCAGCAGTAAACACATATAAGTACCAGTAAGCATGCCTGAATGTACATGTGCGGGTCTAAGCAGTGCCCAGCATAAGAAATGTAAATAAGTATATGCAGATATATAATATACATAGATATATACATATGTATATATATATATATATATATATATATCTATGAAGAAAGAATGACGTAACATTAAAGCATGCAAAAGGAAGGAGAAGGGAATCAATGGCAACCCCAGTATTATATAGCGCTGTCAGTGTATGTCATATTCAGCTGGGCAGGGGAGAGCAAAGCACTGCTACTCACAACACAGGCAGGATATTACCAGTGGGAGTAACATCGTTGATTTGCTAAGTCTACTTTACACACAGAGGGTAGTCCCTGCTGGGGCTACCCAAAAATTATATAGGCCATTTGGGCTTCCGACAATTTCACAAGCAAGGGCAAGTATGTTCAAGGACTAAATGGTGGGAGAGGCTGAGAATACATGGGTTGGGGCAACATAGGTGTAGGGCCCCTAATGCTGGGGAGAGGGCAATGTGTGGAGATGTGTCATGGCTGTGATAACAAGTGGACAATGGAAGGTATGCATGTATTTTGAACACGGATGGGGTGGAGGAACTATGGGTATGAAATTATGCAGCCAGTCGTGCCAGGGTTGGATGGCCCGGTTCTAATTGGACTGCCTAGTGGATGTCAGCGAGTTTGTTATAGGTATTTGTGCATACACATATGCAGACATCAATATGTATAAGTATATTCTCTGTAACACATGCATTCCATTTGCAAACATAAATAACATGAATGTGCACTTACAAACCTTGACAGTAGATGGAATAATAGGCTGTGCAGAAGATGGATGGGACGAAACTGCTAAAAAGCAAAAGTGTGTACAATGTCCAAAGTCAGTGCTGTGCTGACAATAATCAAATGTAAGGACTTCCCCACACATGGAATCATTCCTGTGATCTGCCCGCTACGGCAACGCCAATTACTAAACCGGTCTATTTGTAAATGAAATACACCGAACACGTACATAATTAGGCTCTCATGTGCAACGTGTGCATTACCACATAGTCATACACATTAATTAATTGTAGTGTCATGTTTACAGGAGTAAGGATATAATGAAGTATAGAGTCTAATCTTGCCATAAACAAATGCGTGTCCCATGTGGGACAACCCAAAAATTGCGAAAAGTATTCTTTTGGTCACTCACATCACCAATGTTTGTAGACTAAACGTTTGAGAGTTCTGATGATACGTGGAGTGAGTCAACCGATGGGATGGGTCTATAGGAGTAGGGAGTGGCCAATGTGTAGTGGTGTGGATACACCGCAAATCTGACTGGAGATTGGATGACAGAATTGTTAGGGAGGCGTTGGGGTGTGTGTTTGGGGAACCTGGAGCCATGGGTATATGGGTATATATGCAAACGAAGCAGCACAGCAATAGTGCATTGGTTAGAGCAATCCCCTAATGAACAGACTTTCCCGTAACGAATCCCACTGTATCACATGCCAGTTACCATTGGTAATCCATACATGAACATATTGCGACATCTGTCCACTGTATAACCTGCAAAATATCAATTAAAAGATAACTGGAGTGAAGTAAAAGTGTCATAATGAATAAGGCACTAGTAAGCAGGTCAAGCATATATAAACACCAGTACGCATGTATAAGTGCATTTGCGCGGGGTATGTATTGCTTTACAGACACACACACACACACACACACACACACACATATATATATATATATATATATATATATATATATATATAAATAAATATACATATATGTATAGACATATATATATATATATATATATATATATATATATATATATAGACATATATATATATATATATATATATATATATATATATATATATATATATATATATAAATATATGTATATATACTGCGGTGGTGGTGCTGCGGTAACATTGTCTCTGCACAGTTAGACATTGCCCATTCGATTCTCAGTTAGAGCGTCTTCTGTGTAGCGACATGCGTGAATGGGCGTTCGCCGTTGAAGGTTGTGCATTAGGCCTGGCAAGCCAGTGCATAAAAAATCTACTGCCAATCATTAGCGGACGGAGTTCCGCTGTGGCGACCTAACCGGAAAAGCCGAAAGACACAAACAAACACATATATATATATATATATATATATATATATATATAGTTGCAGATATATATATATATATATATATATATATATATATATATATATATATATATATACATACACACATATATATATATATATATATATATATATATATGTGTGTGTGTGTGTGTGTGAGAGAGTGCATAGATATACACAGATATACAGCTATGATAAACAGCACACAAGAATGACATATGTTCACAGGCTATACCAATGGAAGTGAGGAGCCCAACCAAGGAACATGAAACACGTAGCATGCCCTTCAACCCCCACCCCCCCAGCCAGACACAGGAAACATACACGCAAACAATGTAAAGAGTCCACTGCTCCCCAGACCACAGGCAGGATACAACCGGTGGGGGCACACAATGCACCCATGAATTCTAACCTTGGAACTCAGACTGGAGCATCCCTTGCAGGACATCCCAAAAATTGCCCAAACCAAAAGAAAGTGATAGACTGGCCATTTTGGCCACGGTGTATACAGACATGGAATACAAGGGTGGGAAACCCTGATGACCCATGGGCCGAGACAATTGTATGAAATGGGTCCGGTGAAGTGGAGAGTGGGCAGCATGTAGTGGTGTGTCCAGAACAGACAAGGACCCAGAGTAAGGATGGGTGCTTTTGAGGAGGCGAAGGTGGGGGAACTATGGGTAGCTACTTATGGGTCCAGGTGTGCAGGTGTTGGCTGATGTGGGCCTATATGGACAGTCCTAGGGATGTAAGCGAATGTGTTCATTGGGCAGAGGCATCACCCAATGAGCAGCCACACCCACTACGAGTCCCACTGCAGCAAAGTGTAATCTGTATGGCAAGGAACAGAAATAACAGATGTAGACATATATATGTAGAGGTATATGTGTATATCTACCCATAGTAACATAGAGCTATGCCTCTCTCTCACTGTAGTACGAATGGATACATACAGAGAAAGAATACAGATACATACCCACATATGAATATATACATATGCAGACAACCATAGACCCATATGTCGTTAGATTTTATATATATATATATATATATATATATATATATATATATATATATATATATATATATATACAGCAAAATATAAATATACATGTATGCATACATATACAGATATATTTGTATATAGTAATGTAAATAAATATATATATATATATATATATATATATATATATATAGATATATATATATATATGACTGTAAATGTACACATGTATATAGCTAGGATATGATACAGCAGTTATGAGTAACATGTTCACAGGCCGTGCATATGGGGGTGAGGGGTCCAATAAACAAACATGTAACACATAGCATCAAACCCCCCCTACCCCCCAGCTAGGCAAGTGAGACATACAGACACACAATAAAGGTAAACACACCACTGCTTCCCAGACCACTGGCGGGATACTACCAGTGGGAGAGACCTGCAAGGTCTAATCTTGAAACATAGACATCAATGTCCCTTGTGGGACACCAAAAATTAATAATCGAGGCAGTCTTGGTAATGACTTATCAAACCAGGCTGTAGATGTACACTGACTGGTAGGTTGTGCAAGCCTGATAACCCATGGGTCGACACAACGTATGACATGTGTCCCGACATGAGGAGAGTGGGCAGTGTGTAGTGGTGTGTTTATGCCCCACCTGCACCCACAGTAAGGATGAGTGCTGTAGAGGAGTGGCAGGTGAAGGAACTATGGGTATGCAATTATGGGCCTAGTTGTGCAGGTATTGGCTGGTGCAGTTGTATTAGGGCCACCCCGGGGATGTAAATAATATTGCGAAATGGGCATAGCTGACACCCATACCTCTCAACCCCTAAGAGCACATCCACTGGACAGGCCATAAACCATTGGGGGAACAAATAGAGACCATACCTTTGAACTGTCCCTGATTTCCAGGGACGTCCCTGATTTCGACTCAGTTTCTTACTCTGTCCTACTTATACCCTTCTAAAACTAGTGACATTTGGAGGAAAGGTGGTGAATTACATGTAATGAATAATGATAATTATTAAGAGTCATAAACATCATTTACCTCAGAAAATGTGTATGAATTCATATGCTCTGAGTCTGTCAATGTGTCAGGTTAATAGCACCATTAATTTAAATGTGTCCCTGATGTTGTTATGCCGTGTTCCTGATTCAGTTTATATTTTCCCCAATCGTATGAGAGGACTAATAGGGACAGAAAGCACGTATTCCACTGACAACCTTAGAAAGATGATAGAATATTAGGTATGCAGTAGCATGACTCGGCTGAAGGATGTGGGTTCCAAAACCCAATTATCTGTTTGTATTGAATAGTCTCAGTTCCCATGTATTAGCCAGATGGGTGCAGATTGTAAGAGGAACACATCAATAATATGAATCGAACTTTGGACAGGCTGCGGATTCCATACAGTCGAATGGCATGCCACTGCCTAATGGGCAGCCATTCCTGATACTGTAGGCATGTAATCTGATGTAATAGGCATCACAAGGTAATATCGTAGTCTTCACTCCCACACAGGGGTGTGAGTGTCAGATGCAAACACCAAATGCAGTGCATTTGCAAGTGCGGGAACAAGTGGATGTAAGCCTGTTTGGCCACCAATATGCAAGTATTACACTGGTAAAGTAATATAGAGGCGAACTGAGTATAAGAAACTATAACCAGAGGTTAGCATAGCTTATCACCATGAAAACCCACACACACCCACTCACAACTGCTTTAGTGTGCCTTAATCACTCCATATCCAATGGCCTTGTTCTGCCCTGCAGCAAAATAAATGGCCTCTGCAAAGCTCAAAACCAGGACCCTGAACACACAGCTATTGTGATTTACCAATAAGCTATAGCAGATATACAGACATCGGGCCTTATCACAAACATATCATCCAGCGCAGTCATTCAGCAATATAGGAAATGTATTCCATCATGTAGATGTATATGTGAGTGTTTATGTCCAGCATATAGGTACATACATATATAGGGATATATCAGGAACATACCATGTGACAACAAAGCATTACAAATTAATGAAAAGGGAAACACCAGCAATGCCTGTATTATGTATCGGTGCCCTATGTAATGTCAAAACTCCCTCAGACAGACATGCATCATTCATTCACTCAAACATTTGTACACTGGCCGTATACATCACTCTGTGCATGTTATTTACATTAACACAACAGTTCCTGCCCAATCATTATGTGAGAACAGTACTCTTGCAAGGTGCTGTGCGTGACATCATCATCATGATAAAGGTAAATGTGGTAACCATAGAGGAACTGGTAGTGTTGTGTGTACAATGGGGTCATCCGCATCACGTGTACCTGGAACATTTAGAAGTCATGTGCATACTTGGATCATGCGTCTGAGAGACAGAGGTGAGGACAACTGGAGTATGTTGTGATGCATATGAAAAGGGTTACATGTGTCCAGTGGACACGTGTGTGAAATGGACAGCTATGTATGGGGCAAATGTTGTTCCAGGAACTGATTGGACTTATGTTTCTGTAGTGTGAGATTGGGATGTGGGGGAAGGAGAATAGGTATGCCCGTGGAGGATAGTTAGGGTAGGATGACAGACAAGACAGCATACAGGGTCAGTATATGACACATGTGGGGGGATACACCTCAGACGGGGAGGGTTGTTTGGCATTCACAAGCTCATGAGCTCCCAGATGGAAACAGTGGGAAGGAGGTCCCCAGCCATGGGCAGCCACCACTGCAGCAAAACAGCTGCAAAGGTGGCAGTGCTGGGTGCTGTCTAGGAGGGGCAGCCTCACCCTATAAATGTGACACCCTGCCCTTGAGCTGGCATATCTGGCCTTGAAACCCCTTACCGAGCCCCCTACGCACCACATCCAGGACCGTACGACAGCAGACATGTTCCTGTCTGGACCTGCTCCCAGAGGGGACAAGCCCCATCCTCAGTGGTGGTACCACCAGGAGGTGGTACAGAGTCAACAGAGGTGGAGGTCCAAGGCTGGGCCACAGATGTGCTGGTGCCCGGTGCCATGGCCAGTTGAAGTGGGACAGGAGGTTCTGCCGGGACCTCCAAACCCATACAGCCTATGGTGTTGCAGTTTAAACACAGATATGGCTTAGTGATAGTTAACAGCATTCAGGATTACTTACAACAGCATGCTTAGATATGATAATCAACCCAACACAACAGATGGTATACATTTGCAGAGGGAGCACAACACATGTATACATACTGCATGACATCTGTACAAAGTGTAGAAGACTTGTGACTGCAGCTATGAACAGTGGCCCATTATTGGCATGTCACTGAGATCCTCAAACAGTGTCTTTCATACCACTGTTTCATGTGACAAATGTCCAGTCAGGAATGCGACGGCAGTAACGCATCACTATCACCATGTACTGGCTGCACACCTCACACTATGCTCCTGCTGTTCACAGATGTGTGTTCAGTGAGTAACACAGGAAACAAATGGTTCCACACACTGACCAGTCCACAGATGGCCCTACAGATGGGGGTTCCTCATGAACATAGCACTGTCTTGTCAGTTTTAAAACATACAGAATTGCCATTACCACACACAACTTCTTAAACAGGTGGTAGTCTCAATGAAGCATAGCTACACTTACATGCTGTAGTCATGTCTGGCAATTCACCCTCCTGTCTTTAGGCTATTTCTCACTGTGTATGTTGTTTGAAGAAGATCCAGATATCATCGGTGATGCCGTTTCCAAACACCAGATCCAGGTACCACTCACAGCTACTGTCATGGGCAAACACCAACATGATGTTCCTAGATATTGTAATGTGTTTCTCATGCGAATGGCTATGGGAACATCATCAGAGCTGTTCCACATGCAATCAGCTAGAGGAGGACTGCAATAGGTGCAAAGGCCATCACCTGATCATGACCATCACTTACAATACACAAGCTGCTGCTGAGCAGGTGTACACCTCCACATCCACCAGAGAGTGTGTGGGAGGGACAGACAGAGGCAAAGTACATCAGAGAAGGGCTTGGAGACTAAAACCTAAGCATTGCCTGTCACACACCTACCAGTACAGGGGTCAAACTCCTGACTGACTAGTCATTACTATTACAAGTGCATGCAGTTACTCCATGTGTCACAAAGCTGACATGTTGGTGTGCTGTAAGAACATATATATGTGTTGGTGAGCGATATATGCAACAGAGATATAGTAGACAAACATTAGGTGTAGCACACATGGCTGTCCTCATGAACAGATGTCATTGTCAACACAACCACACTCTCTAATGGACTCACATGGACACTCTTTGCCAGGCCCACAAATACACTCCCTAAATACTTAGTTTGCCACACTGTAGTAATGCACAGGTACTACATGCACCACAGGGGATATCCCGAGTTTCTATGGGCTAGGGCATGTGAATGTGTTTGACATCTGTTGGTATGCCAATGGGAGTTACACTGGGAGTGACTGTGGTTGGGAGCATCATACACCACACGCAGACACAAGGTGCCAGTACTGATATGCATGTGAACATTGCTTCATGGGTGTGTAGTGGTTGGCTGTGCAAGATGGCTGTACAAGGCTGGGTGAGGGGTAATCCTTGGCATCATGCCACCCGACAATGGTGTGCAGTGTGGTACCGAGGTGGAGTGTCTGCAATGTCCCACACAGATGGGTATTGTATGAACTGCCCTGACATCCTGGTTAACATTGTGTATGGCCATAGCTTTGCAATGCATGCCATGTCTGTGTTTGATAGTCCTTGACAATGACATTGCCTGGGATGTGCATGTCCCACATTAATGTACAGTGACATGTGCAGGTGTACCTGGTTTGGCTGGCACATGTTGTGTACACAGACTGTTATCCTCCGATATGCCAATACTGGCCTGGTGTGGCAGAACCTGCTTATAGTCAGTAGGTTGACCCTGCATCTGCATTGATAACATGATACAGGTATTCCCTGGTGTCAGTAGCATTGGTCCATACAGGGCACATGTGTAAGGCATTGTATGGCCTCGGTGGATCTCATTTGGTGGCACCTCATATGTTGCAGGCATCCAGTGGGGAACATAGTGAAGGCACATTGTCCGCAATTATGTGCCTATTGTACTGCTGTACAGGGTGCCATGTCCTCTGCAACCCACTGCAATCACACCATGCCTACTATCTGTCATCAATGTGCAGGGTACTAGCAACATAGTGGGATATTCTAGGCAAGTGTGTTTGTGTATGACACATGGGTTCAGGACGTATTTCGGGTACTAGTAGGGTTGCATACTTTGTTCACCAGGCCTTTTGCCAGATGTAGGGGTATGGCTTGCCAACACAGTCCCATGGCTGACTGACATCTGTACTCCTCGTGAGGTGGACATTGTGACATAAGACGGACACCATATAGGAAAATAGGAAAACTTCAAAATCTGCTCCCCAACATGTCCAGTGGTTAGACACTCACAGCCACCTCCACACAGCCTCTGACAGTCAAGCACACGCACATGCCATGTCCTGGAATCGAACCCCTATCTACCTAGTGTATCACACTACAGCAATACACAGTTACAGCATGCACTATGGAAAATACTGAGTTACAGTAGTCCTAGAGGTGTATTTCTAGGTGGGTGACATCAGCAGGATTACCAAAGGTGGTCATGTGAATTGTACGGAGTGTGCATACTCTAAAAAGCATTTTCTTGTCTCAGGCAGACAGAGACACACACACAGTTGGTTTCTTTTGGAATAGAACCCCTACCTAACTAGTTTATCACACTACAGCAATAAGCAGTTATAGCAAGTGCTACAGAGAACACTGGATTACAGCACTCCTAGAGGTGTATTCCTAGGTGGGTGACATCAGAAGGTTTGCCAAAGGTGGTCATGTGAATTGCATAGAGTGTGCATACTCTAAAAAGGATTGTTCTTGTCTCAGGCAGAGACACACACACAGTTGGTCTCTCTTGGAATAGAACCCTTACCTAACTAGTTTATCACACTACAGCAATATGCAGTTACAGCATGCTCTACAGAGACTACTGAGTTACAGTAGTCCTAGATGTGTATTCCTAGGTGGGTGACATCAGCAGGATTGCCAAAGGTGGTCATCTGAATTGTACAGTGTGTGCATACTCTAAAAAGCATTGTTCTTGTCTCAGGCAGACAGAGACATACACAGTTGGTTTCTCTTGGAATGGAACCCTTCCCGAACTAGTTTATCAAACTACAGCAATATGCAGTTACAGTACGCACTATGGAAAATACTGGGTTACAGTAGTCCCAGAGGTGTATTTCTAGGTGGGTGACATCAGCAGGATTGCCAAAGGTGGTCATGTGGGTTGTAAAGAGTGTGCATACTCTAAAAGCACTTGTTTCTTTCACAGGCAGGCAGACACACACGCAGTTGACCTGTCTGGGATTAGAACACCTACCAAATTAGATTAACACACTACAACATTAAACAGTTATAGCACACGTCATGGAGATTACTGGGTTACAGCAGTCCCACAGATATATTCGTAGGTGGGTGACATCAGCAGGATTGCCAAAGATGGGCATTCCAAGTGTACTGTGGGTCTTACATGTCTGTTACCTGCGTGCACCCGCTGCTTACTGTCACGAAAACACATTTACATCTGCTTAAAAATGTCATATGCAGTCCTAATTGAGAGTATCAACAAGTCCTGTAGGTTTTGAACCCTGGACCATGCACACTGAGGTCACGGGACGTATCACTAAGCCATCGGGGTCGTACATACGTTGCATGGAGTCTATAATGCACATCCTACTACAGGTATTCCACAGTACTAAAAACAAATGGGACAGTCCCTTTGTGTACATATGTACAGTACCCTTGAATGTACTGTACTCTGTGAAACAACAAATACGAGTCTACATCTGTACAACTGTCATAAATACATATATATATATACATATATATATACATATATATATATATATATATATATATATATATATATATATATATATATATATATATATATATATATATATATATATATATATATATATATATGCACCATATGTGTACACACACTTATATATATATATATATATATATGTGAAAAACAACCAAACGCCCAACAGTATATGCAAAACCAAATAATGAAAGCAGTAGCAAAGAGTCAGAACAATTCAACAGTTCAAAATTCTCACAAAGAATGTTGAAGTAATCCAAAGTCAAGTGGTGTAAAAATCTGTAGTTTAATAAATAAACGTAAGCGCTTTCACGGGCACCCTTCCCGCTTCCTCAGACGTTAATAAAAATCAATAATGCAGCACATTTAAATAGTAAAACAATCAATCAGACAAGCCATTTCTGATTGAATAATTGAACAATCCTCATCAATTAATTAACAAAAATAAAAACACTTTTGAGCTTTTAAAATCCAAGCGAACAATTAATAGTCGATGTTTATGCCCAGAAGACATAGAATAACTCTCAATATCGTGCACAAAACATATACAACAATCCAAATGTGCACCTACAATAAAGCAACACAAATCAATGCTGAAACACGTCCAGTACAATCAAAATAACATATCCTAAGCATAAAGCCAAGAAATATGCAAGGAATGCATGAAGTAATGATAGTGGGAGCATGAAAATATCCATAAGGGCAGGACATTGGACTAATGGGGTAGATAATGAGTAATAAAATAAAATATAGTATATTAAACATGTAAGTCTACCTAATAGGTCTGGCCTGTAGAATCGGTTTAAGAGAAACAGTTTCATTCATACCATATCCTCTGTGTGCTCCTAACCTCAGAATCCATTTAACTTCAGCAGCTTCAGTATCATTAATAATGTTACCTAGCCTATTGTTATCTGGAACGATATGTAAAATCTGAAAAGAAAACACATGAGAGATGCCATGCTGCATGACATGTTTGGAAATGGCATTATATGTCTCCCCCCGCCTAATGCAATATTGATGGTCACAGATCCTCTCACGTAAAGACCTATTGGTCTTTCCTACATAGTAATGGAAACAGAGGTTACAATGGGCTATGTAAAATATACATATACACAGACACAGCCATAGCTCTATATAAATATATATATATATATATATATATATATATATATATATATATATATATATGTATATGTGTGTTGTATGGGTCTACCTGAAAATGCTGAAAGTCCACAATGCTGACAATGAGAACACTGACACCGGAAGATCGACAACCAAGAAGAATGAAAGTTGAGAATCCCAACGCTGAGAACATCGACATGTTAGGTAAGTGTGCGATAGGGACGGACGTTAGGGTGAGGCTGTTGGTAAGGTAAGTGTGTGATAGTGACGGATGTTAGGGTAGGGTGCGGGTCAGGTAAGTTTGCGATACTGATGGACTTTAGGTTTAGGGGCTGCTTAAGTGAGTTAGGGTTAGGGTGCAGGTAAGGTATGTGTGCGATAGTGACAGACTTGAGGGTTAGGGGTGGATTAAGTGAGTTAGGGTTAGGTTGCGGGTAAGGTAAGTGTGCAATAGTGACAGACTTAAGGGTTAGGGGTGGATTAAGTCAGTTAGGGTTAGGGTGCGGGTAAGATAAGTGTGCGATAGTGACGGACCTTAGGGTTAGGGTTTGGGTTAAGGTTAGTGCATAGATAGTTGTGTATGTAAGGTTTAGTGTAGGTTTGTAAGGTTTTTGGTGTGCTTGTGTTGTCTGTGTGTTTTTCAGGAAAGGTATTTGTTTTGTTGATTGTCGGGATTGTGGTTTGTTGGGCATGTGAAGTTTCGTGTTTTTGACCTTTCAGTTTTGTCATGTCGGTAAGTTGTTGTCAGTGTTTTGGCGTGTCGGTGTTATCAGGTAGACCCATATATATATATATATATATATATATATATATTATATATATATACACACACACACACACACACACACACACACACACACACACACACACACACACACACACACACACGTCTGAATGCCCTTTGTGACACAGAAGGGTTCCAAAGGAACTGATGTGTATGCAAAATGGAGGTATCGCCTGTGTTACAACATTTAAATCATAAGAAGTTCACCAGAGAAGGGATGGTTGTTGTGTATGTGGAGTTTGGGGTGGGGAATGATGGCTAATGTAATCTACCCCGGGAATTGTGGAGTTAGGTTGGGGGAATGATGGGTAAGGACCTACAACCCTGTGACCACTTCTGTGTCACTGCTCGACAGTGGCACAGGAAAATAACATACCCAACTGTAGTCATGCTTGACTGTATTCTTTACCATTCCTAACTATGTAATACTTTATAGACACCGGTCACCACAGATGGCTACCATGGTGTGCTAAAAGACATTACACATGTGTATGCCTGGCTACTGGGTAGTCTCACACACAAACATGCACACACATGCCAGTATTGTGCATACACATCTTGCCTATGTAAAGGTAACTAGTACAGTAGTATGCAGTTGGGGTATGTGCCACAGAACACATACAATTACACTTACTGATTCCACATCTGAGCTGAGTGACATCACAGTACCAATTACTTGCAGTGGGGAGTGGAGAAGAAAGCAGTTTAGCGGTTGACAAGGATAAAGGCCAATGCAAAAGGAGGTATCACTTTGGAATGTAACAAAACCCGCTGCCTTGACAGGATGCTGACACAAATACACACACAGCCATTTGCTGACACACACACTCAGGCTTCTGCTGGCACACACACTCAGAAATTTGCTGTCACACACACAAACACATGCACACAGTTGCCAGTGGTGGAATCAGAACTCCTGCCTATCTACAGTTCACTATTACAATACTACGCAGTTGCGAGATGCGCCACAGAGATTACGCATTCCAAGGCAGTCAGACTGCCCTTCCACAATTGAGGACAACAACAGGGAAACTGACAGTCCTGAAGTACATAGCTGTAGACCTGTGTGTTTAAAGTAGGTTTCCATTACAGCTTGTATGCACAAACAAGACACATCATCCGCAGGTAGGCCTGAGAGGTATAGTTGTAGCACAACAGGAACATGAACCACAGTATGGCCATCTGCGGAATGGACAACTACTATCACTATACAGGGTTACTGTGGGCATGCTCATACACTTAATAGCACAGGGCCATTTGGCATGCACTATGACTACAACTACACAAGGTTATACTGGGCATGCTCATACACTTAGTAACAAAGGCCTTGTTGGATGCACTGACTCAAATTACACAAGGTGGCAGTGGGTAAGCTCATACACTTAGTAGCACAGGGCTGTTTGGGATACACTCCGATTCAAACCACTGAAGGCCTCAATGTGCATGCTCAAACACTTACATGTACATAACACATTGTAATGGACTCCTATTGTAAATACACAGGCTTACAGCTAGGTACATCCTACCTATCAGTATATATGAACATCATACTGGTTTACTACCTGATACCTGTATGAGGCCTGTAAGTGATATATCTGTGTCTATGCTGTGTGATACACATGCATACATATACATGAAGTACTGACATATATATGTTATGTATACACATTCATGCATGTGTGGACGTGACAGATAATAGGTTACCTGGGTCGCACAGGCAGATGCTACCTACAGCATGTGTCACACACCTTGCTGCTCTGAAAGGCATACATTGATAGCAGGTTGTGGACAGTGGCATTATAAGTGGAACAGTGGCATGTGCAAGCATAATGTGTGATCCACCTTGTGTAATGATACTGAGGTGCAGGTGACAAGATGACCTCTCCCAGCTGTGTTAGTAGTTGTCATTATTAGTAGGACTGCTACCCTAAGTATATCTCACATTGGTCATATACACAAGTTCTGCCACTGTCCGTCACCTTACATGGGGCATTTGCTACCAAGCACATTAATGTCATGCGCAGTGATGTCATAGTATGGGTGACAACTGCTATACCAAAACAATGAGCCGATGTCCTGCTGTTATTATGAGGTTATCCGGTGTCTGTCATTTTGGGCTGTTATGACCGAACGACGAGCCTTCAACACAGAGCAAATGGGTCCATGTTACACGTGTGTGTGGATAATACCTAGGTCGCATTTACCCATATAGCTGCATGCCAAGGTAAATGTTCTACACACAGAAGTAAGCCCCTGACACCTACATGATAATTGCAATGGATGCTAGTGCTAGATGTGTGGCTTTAGTAATTTATTAGCTCAATGTAGAACCTACAATGGGGAATACTGACATCTGTGCAGTGAGGAACACCTGGCTGAAGGCTCTGTAGTGCACAATTGCACTACCACCATATAAATCAGATCCAGGCATGTGGGCCATAACACCATACCAGGTGGTGGTGTACACATATTCATAAAGGCTACTCACATGTAAGGACCACTACTCTGACATAACACATCTCAGATGAGTCAGGTACAGGTGACAGTTGCAAATGCTGCATTCTAGGTTGTATCCACATATACATCAACCACCTTGTTCCCAGACTACCAACACACATCCATATGTGGTATGACATAGTATGGTAGACCACCAGATAACCCTCAATTGTTGGACTGTACCTAGGCCTACATCAACTGTGCAATGTATCCATGTACAGACACAGCTGCATAATGTGTTATGCAATGCAATAATACCACTGTTTGTAACCTGCTCAGTTGTACACATACCAGGGTCCCTCGGATGTTGTCAGCATTAACACGATCGACTGTTGCTGTACACCAGTAACCAACACCCTCATGGTTGGATATGACCTAACAGTGCCTGCCATGGATATGTACATCCAACACTCATACAACATATATTACATTACCATAGCTTTCATTTAACTTTCTACATACAGGTGGCTACAGTCATTACATTCATGCACATGGCAGATAGCATGCTAACAGTACATAAGGTTCAATATCTATGTTGACAGAGGTAATATCCCCTCTCTACTGGTCACCCATGACACCCATCATATCATACAACACCCCATGTGGCATGTATGTCTTTAGACATGTCCACCTAATGCAATGCCTACAAACATACCCAAATAACAGGACCATAGGACCTATACAAGGCCTGTATTGACAGACCTAGGGAAATCCAGCTCTGCACTGTATGTTCCTGAGTACTCACAAGTGATATGTTCATGACATGTACAGCCATGTGTGGCCATAGCTCCTACATATACCCCATGTCAACAATTGCAAGCCATGCATGCTGTGTGCTGCCTGGACATTAGCCTTAGTACCACAACAGAGAGTACATGCTGGGGTGAGATGTTTACAAGCTACAGATGCTTGGCTATGTTTCATACATAGCATGGGGAAGTTGTAGAATGCATCCTCTTGACCTGCTAGTGCATGTACCGATGTAGACAGCATATGTGTACATGTATTGCTGTTTGTGTAGATTTCATGTGTGTGTGCAGTGTCTGGTGTCTAAAGTCTGAAGGTGACTGTTGTCTTAGTACATCATGCTGTTGCAATACAGCATCAACATTGCCAAATGCTCTAAGTACAGTAAGCCATACATGAGGTATGGATGGATGTTTGGACATGACTACTAAGTGGTGGGTCTTTTTTGCAGATGAATGATTACTGAGGACAGCTCCCTGGTGTGTTACAACCAGTCCTACAATAACCTGTGTACCTGCTAAGGTCAGGTTTTGTTAACTGAAGTGGAAGACAGACAATGTTGAATACTGTAAGGGTGACACTGAAAGCAAACCCCATAACACCTGTAACAGTAATGCCTCCCCTGTGCATATATTGTGTATCTATCAGCACAGTTGTCATAGGAAAGAGTCAGTAAGTATTGTATCAGATGTGATAGTACTGTACTGTTGTAGTACCTATCATGATATAGCCATGTGTTTGATTCACAGTACTGGCACGTGTGGGTGTGTGTCCATATATGTCACATATGGTTGGGAATACATCCCACATGTTATCACTCTCCTGAACACTGTTGGTGACACCAGTACAGAGTGAAGTGTAGAAAGAAAGCCATAGGCAGGTGGTTAAACCACATACATGTAAAGTGTCTGTATGTGTGTGACATAGGTGTATTTCTTTGTGAATGCTGCTGTGTGTGTGTGTGTGTGTGTGTGTGTGTGTGTGTGTGTGTGTGTGTGTGTGTGTGTGTGTATGGCTGTCCGGTTCCTGGAGTGAGGCTGCATGTTACCATAGTGGAATGTTAATGCCCCCCATCCACTCAAAGCAGTGTAGCATCCCTGTTGATAACATCAATCATAGATGGGCATATGAACCGCCTGTTAACATGTATGCCCTGGGGTGTGCCCTGTTGTTACATAGCGAAATAATAGACCCCCCTCCCCACATACACTCACTGCACTGTAGTATCCCTGTCAATGTCCTCGATCTTAGGCCATTCCAACTACCTGTACATGTGCAATCTCTGTGGTGTGTCTTGTAATTGCATAGTACTATAATGATGATATGCACATAGGCAGGGGTTGACATCTGAACACTGGCAAGTGTGTGTGTGTGTGTGTGTTTGTCAGAGTGTGTTTTACTGTGTCTGGAATCCCTGAGTGTGTGGGTGTGTCTGTGTTTCCATGCTGTCATGGCAGCAGGTATTACCGCTTCCCAATGAGATGCCACTATTTCCACTGGCTTTTACCCTTGTCATCCAGCATACCACACTTTTACCTACTCCGCAATCCAGGTAACTATACCTGTGATGTCACCCACTATGGATGCGATGTCTCTGAACAAAGTAGCTTACTACACAGCTATCATGCTCTTGGATCATTAGAACAGTAAACATAATTGAAACATAGGAGAATATAACTGTGATGTTGAAGCTACAAAGTGCATGCAGGTATTGTCATACTGACCTGTGGGTAGTCAACATGTACATATGGGACTCCACCATACACCAACATCCCCCGGCACATGCAACTACACCTGAAAGAGGAAGGCAGAACATCAGGATCAACATGCTGTTAGTGTTGTTACACATGATACATGCTGTCAAACATACAAAATGCATTCTAAAACTGCAATACATGTTATGTCTGCTGCCTGTCAACACTACTCAACAATATTAATCTACAATTGTCACCCTAGTATGTTCACCCTGTGCATCAGACCATATGAACTTGTCCCTGCTCTGATGGTGTGGATGACAGAGATGTGGCACAGGCATCATCATATGCACAGGATGATAATGTTTTCCATAGGCCTAGGCTGTGCCATTGGATGATATCATGCATGTGTGTTAGGGCCTGTAATATCATTGAACATGTGTGGATGTTATGCGCGTGTGTGTTGAGGTGCTCTACATTTGTTTCCAGTGTGTGTGTATGCATGCACACAGGTCTGGCATGAGGCTGGCCTACAGAGGGGTAATATTGACAGCTGCAGACTGTACAAGGCAGGTGTCACAGTTCATGGTGTCCGGTTACGGCCACATGACCTGCACCTGCTAGGAGTCGCACGGGCACTACCAGGCAGTGGTCCAGATTGGGTACCGTCTGATGACACATGTCTACTGGAATCGTGTCCCTGTTAGGACCATTCAGGATCACATGCATGTGGCTTGCTGTGTCCTGGTGTGGACTGCACAGCACCAGCAGCACTGCTGCTGCTACTGCTGCTATGGGAGGGGGCATGTGCAGTAGCATGTTCACGTAGACCTTCAACAGGTGATGTAGCTGGCCTACGTCCATGTGCCCAACACCTCACTCCCACCAGATGTTCCAGCACAGATATTCCACGCTAGAGGATTGACATGCCACAGTCAAGGACTCCCACCATGTCACCCAATCATCTATCCAAAACATCTGCAAGATGATGGTGAACAGTTGCAAGTGCCTGGATGTTGTCGCTTAATGAATGGACAGCAGCCCTCTGAAGCCTCAGATCGTCTCTGTTGTGCCATTCAGCACATGCCTGTGCCTCCGTTACAGCCTGAAACATGTGTCTGGTGACTCCAGCTGATGTGCTTGGTCCCGCAGGGGCATGTTGGCCAGTGGTCCTCCTACAAGCAGCGCTGGGAACATGCCTGTGTGGAACATCACCAGTCTGTTGACTGGGAGCATGGTGTGCAGGCTCACCTTCCATAGTCACCACACTTCCCTGTTCCATGCTACCACCCGCCAACTGTCCTTCCTCTATGGCCGGTGGTGATGGGGTATGTGCAGGCAGGGGAACTGTGTGTGAGGATGATGGGGAGACAGGTGGAATGGCAACCAATGGCACATATTCAGCCCCTGACAACCCTGCCTGTGCCTCAATCATACTATCATCATCACTGCTAGAGTATGTGGTGACACTAACATAAGGTGGACCGCTGGAGGGCAATGCACCTACATCAGCACCTTTGAGTGGAAGACAAGAACTGTACATTACAAGTTATACCAGACACACACGGACACACACACACACACACACACACACACACACACACACACACACACACACACACACAGACAGACAGAGACATGCACACAAACACACAGACAGAGACACATGCACACACACAGCCAGAGACACACAGACACACCGACAGAGACATACACAGACACACAGACAGAGACAAACACAGACAGGGACACACACAGAGACAGGGACACACTCAGAAACACACACAGAGACACACACACACACACAGACACACACAGACACACACACACACACACACACACACACACACACACACACACACACACAGACACAAACACACACACACACACACACACACACACACACACACACACACATACAAACACACACAGACCCACACACTACATGCAGGTGATATGGCAGATGGCATTCAGCTTAGATAATTATAGTTTCAGCTTAGGCAGTTATAGTGGTAGTCATCATACATCCCTGAGTTGCACACAACAGCATGCATGTGGTATAGCACATGGCATGCACCTTTATAGTGGTGGTTAGCATACATACCTGTATTGCACTCTTTGTGTTAGTAGCCTGTGCCCCATACCTGCAACACAATGCATGCACTTTGCACCATTGCACTGCACTGCCATGGTGTGTGCAACATACACCACATGTTAATGGATGATCGCCGACCTTTGTACATCTGCCAGTGATGCTTTATGTTGGCCACTGCTCCTATGTGTGAGGACATGAGCAGTAGGGTATGTCGACTGCATACTATGTTTGCCTGAGCCATAGCTTGCATATCTCCCCCAAAGCAGTGCATGTCTGTTCAACATTATTCCACCTACCACTGAGCTGAGTGTAGACACTGTGCATGTGGCTGTACACACGTTTGACATGGCTGTCCCTACTTTGCAATGGTGCCACAGACCAGCACAGGTTTCCAGTACACCAGCCTTATGTGTGGTGTATGCCCTTGTCAGTCACATGTAGTATGACATGTCTTCTGCTGATGTATTGAATGACATGCATACATGTATAACACAATGGTGTCCTTTCCAATCTACAGTACAGTAATGGTGTCCCAATGCAGGGACATGTTATACTAACATGGGCCTTCAGCTGAGGCAATGTTGTCTGTCCACCCTATAACTATGCAGGGGCATGCTGCACATTGAGCTGATGTGCATAGCCATTGCAGGGCATAATGTGGCTTCACAACTGCTATACAGTGTGAGCTACTGACACGGTTCATAGCCATGACTATGTTCACATACAATACATATCTAATGTGGAATGTGACCCATGTCACCGAGGTGTATACACAATAAACCCTAATGTGGAATGTGTGACACAGGTCACAGAAGGGTATACGGATGACACCCCTGCACATCTGCAACCATATTACTGATACCTGCCAACTATGCCCACACATTGCTAAGGTACAAGGTCTCTATGTCCCACATGCCATCTGTATACCTCACAGACATGAGGAGCAGGCATGACAGTGATGTCTGACACCAGCAAGGTGACTCTACTGTATCTGTGGCTTGATGTGGATGTATATGTATTTTGTGCAACACATGTATGTATTTGGATACTGTATAGGTGAATGCTTCTATGTCGTGACACACTCCAGATGTTCAAGACATGTTATGTGGTGGTTTCATGTTATGCTTACACAAGCCTGCACAAGCCTGTATGATGTGTAGTGTTTCACATCTGCAATATCACCATTACACAAAGGCCATAGTTGTATTGTGTCAAACCAATGTACAACAGGTTGTACACACATGTACATCACTTCTACTGTGTGCTTTGCTTCATGTCTCTGGCTATCCTCCATGGCCATGTGTACACATGTGCAGTCCAATGGTTGTGATGGCCATCTTAGTTCACATGCAGTGTTATCCCATATGACATATACCCATAGATGTCATATGATCCACTGAGGACAGGGTTATGCAGACAAAGGGTGGTATGTATGGGATGTGAGACATGTTTTGCAGGATAGTTGAGCAGTGTTGCAGTCAGCCCACTACATGTCATGGACATGTCTGATAGCACATGACATTGTGTGACATTCATAGCAAGGGTATACTCCACAAGGGTGTATCATGTGGGCCGGGCATACTCCAGCTCCAACATATTTAGTGTGTGTGCACACATATGCTCTCTGTACAGCACTGTTCGTATTCACAACATGTGTAATCCTGATATGTAGTACCTGTCCCTACAGTGGAACACACCTCCACCATTGTATTCACTGTTGTCCACACATCTGGCAATGATGGTTTGGAAGATTTAGTGTAGGTGTTTTATATAGTCTACAATTGTTTCACATAGGTAAACAGTGTGATGCATTTCAGGTCTGACCAGTGTCCATTACCAGGACCACCTGACACAGGCTGCTGTCGCTGCAAAATGCTAGACGTACCTAAACAGGGGTGTCACAGCAGTAAGATCATTATCCACACCTGTGTGGTAGCTACAGTGTGCAATGTCTATGTTAGCATATAAGCCAGTACACTGCACTATACTATGGAGTATGCACATCTGTGCATACATAGTGTAGCAGCCTATAGTATGTGGCATGTGTGCATACATGCCTTTCATATGATGTTACATTACATATTGTACAGTAACACATGTAACTATGTGATATATGGTTGTATTTTATGTGCAGTAGTGACTTACCAGGCAACTCCAGGCTCGGTGGTTGAGAGACACCCACCTCCATAATACCAGCTAACGCTTGTGGATGGAGGTCTGCAGGTGTCCCCAGGTTGGCCAGTAGCTCCTCGGTATGTGTGAGTGGCCCCCCCCCACCTGTTGCACCTTGTTCCCTGGCGACTGCATTTGCACGATGTTTTGCCCGTCTTATCTGGTCAGTGCAGTGTCAGCGCACCTGCTGAAAGGTGCGATTGTGACTGCCAACATCATTTACCCTCCTGCAGAGTTCCTCCCACAGGGCATACTGCTGCTGTGCATCCTGTGGCACATGGCTGAAAAGTGTTGTGTAGTTGTCGAGGAGGTATGGGATGAGGACCTCATCCTCCAAGTGGCTGTATGGTGGCAGTCGGCTACGGGGCATATCTGGAAGACATAATGATGGAGACAGGTCACAGTAACTCATAGAGAAGTACAGCAGTACAGCCGAACATACATGTGTATCATATTTATTAAGTTTACAAATACGTCTTTGTTGATCTACATGACACTAACACCACTGACATGTATAAGTCACATACATTTCACACCTACTGGTGATGTGATGTTATCGCCATATATGCGTGTGTCATGTGATGACATTAATCATACACCATGTGGATGTTGTCTTGACGTGGGCATGTCTGTTTGCCTGTAGTGGTGTTTTTACCTATCAACACATGCCTGGATGTGTTCACATTAATGCAATCGACCTTAATGCTGTGTATATGCCACATATATAGTCATACATAGCTGTTAGGGACATGACCTGTGACCCTGTAGACTTGCAAGCATGTATGTGTTTTTCCATATACATCTACATGGCACTGTACAGCTGTGTAGCATCCTGCCATGTATTGCCTGTATTGCGCATGTGTAACACATGGGACAATAACTAGCCTGATGGTATTTGTAGGGTTGGATATCAACTATGGCATGTATGGTCATAGAGATGTGGTAGGCTATATGCTCTGAGCCATTTATGAGCCTAGGCAGACAGGTTACCTAGCTGTAGGCAACAGACAGGTAATATTCTGTGGCCAGTTCAAGCAGTGCCACAGAACTGATACACATAGTTACTGATATATTTGGCATGCGGTCATCACACCATGTCACAGAGAGGGGCGATGTGCAGCTTCGCAGGACAGGGATGCATAGTATGGCAAGAGTATCTTAAGTGCATGGGACAGGGATCTGTCAAGCATGTTGTGATCCTTGTACTAGAAAGGCGGATGTCCATGACGTATGTGTTTATTTGGGATCAGGATGTGTTAAGTGTAGCATGTCCAACACCTCTGAGTTGGACATGGCTTTATTCAGGGTAGGCTGCATGCTACATAGTGCAGCTAGGGATTGTGAAGGGCAGTGTAGGCCATCTACACATGGGCAATAATCCTTAAAGGAAATATGTGATCTATTATGGGTCACATGGGTGTTGAGTATGGCTGAGCAGTTATCTCTATATTCCTGGTTGACACCCTGTCATGATTAGGGGTGCCTTTTGTGGTGATATAACTATCAAAGGGAAGTTCTGTCCAGCTGCATCTCATACACAAAGTTGCCATTAGGTTGACCGCTGCCTAGGTGGTAGTTAATGGCATGGGAAGTACTGCACCTACAGAAATAGGGTTTGTAACATAGGGGATGACAATGCAATACATAGCTGTCAGAATGTGGCCATACATCACACACAACACATCTGACACACTAAGGCCCTTCTGTATGTTGAATGCAGCATGCAATGAGTCGACTATTGCTCCTAGTTCATAGTCATTTGCAGACATCAATAGGCTGATGCCTTCTGTTTTAGTGTATGTGGTATAGATACCAAACAGGGGGCGTACCAGGAATGACCACTGTATTACTGTGGCTGGCACTGTTTGATGTGCGTGCATTTGTTGGACACTTTCTGTAGTGTGGGTTCTGCCAGCAGTCCAGTTGCCAACCACTCCTGTGACATAGGTATATACACCTAGTTTACTGAGTGTAGCTGGAACACAGTATGGGTGATGCTGTCCTACGACCTGGCAAGGTCATGATATGCAGTGTGAATCAACCCTACTGTCATCTACATCTGTACCAAGTACATCAATTACATTGACCACGGTTCATGGCCATACAGACCAGACTCAGCAGAGTAGTTGTGCACTATGTCCCATTATCAGTGGTGTCTGCCCCTTTGTGGGGTGTGATAAATGTTGCTGTGCACCATTCGGTGTGTACACAGCCTGACATGGAGCTATGATTGAACGCGATGAGTATGTGGATAGCTGAATGTTCTTACATATGTGTAGGATACACCCTGGGATGGTGACAGGTCCCATGAAAGCTGTATGTATGGCATTAGAGACTGCAGCTTGTACCTGCATAGTTGTTAGTACAGGGGCCCTGTAGTGTACATGGATATATTACTAAATGTACCTGCTGGGGTGGGGGGGAGGTGGGAGTGGGTTTAGGTTCTCCGAGACCTTATCAGGATGAGCGGGTGCAATTTCTGTAGGTGCAGTACTTCCCATGCCATAGTGCTGTGCAGTACGGAAGGTCTTGTTGTTGCCATTACAATTAATGACACGGCTATAGAATGCTCTGTGCTTGGCCTCATAATATTTAGCTGATTGGTTTCACAATAGCTTTGCGTGGTTTTATATGGTGTATCTGCATCTTACTGAGGCTGACCAGGGATCACCTACACTCATATGTGCTCACTCTTGCAACAGTTACTACCTTTTGTAGTACAGTTTAAAGCATGATACTACCAGTTTGCCTACTTGTTTGTGTTGGGTTGACTCCTGGTTCTGTTTCAATTGCACAATCAATGCACATATGTGACTGCTTAAGGTTCATTTGTGTAGTATTCAGCATTTTACAATCCTTTTGTCCCTGTACTGCAGTATCATTCTGGCCAGCGGAAGAATGCTACCCAGGCCTTGGGACATACCTGCATGGCCTACAAGACCTGACAGTTCCTACATGTGTTTACATGCTGTCCAGGCTACTGCATCACAGGTCCAGCACAACAACATGGAATATGCCAGAGCCATGTGTATAGATCAATAGGTGGTCTGAGTGTAGGAGTATGTGGCTAATCGTGTCAGACAGGCATCTGATAGTATGTATGCCCTCGTATAGTTCGGTGTGTAACATAGTGCTAGAGTTTGCACTCACAAATGAATACTGTTGGGCATGTTTCCAGTCATGTGTTCAGAGGTGTGGCACAATTATGCAACCAATGTCATACAGTTTGTGTATATTGGTGTCTGTCTCTTCGTGTTGGGGGGTCACTTGTTTGGTCAGATACTTAGACGCTTTGTGAATGTGTGTGATTTCTGGTAGTGTGTGTGGATGTCCTTACTGTGTTCTGGTAAGGGTATGTGTTGGTTGCATTGATGAGCTGCATCTGTTAACCTACACCTCATGACTGTCCAGTCCAGTCATGGCTGTCGACTGGGCTGCTGTCCAGCTTACCCCTGTATCTGCATCCCAGCCAATGTGTGCCGCATGGTGTTAGGTGGGTCTGGCAGTGTACATGGCATAGAGATTACATTCCCCCAGGATGGCCACATACACAAAGCTCACATTAGGAGACACCAGTAGCTGACTAGTGGACATGCCTGTATGAGCAGTCAGTACTACAAGTACCAAGTACTGTCTTTAGTTTACATATTGCCTATGAAGATGTTTTAGACAGTGATGCTCACATGTAATTATTTGTGTTATGGACGTCACAACACTGGCTATTACGGACACAGTGTAGCTACCCTTAGCAGCAAACCTCCTCTGAGGATCACATCACATCACATCCTGTTAGTTGATTACAGATGATGCATGTGTCTACAGGTCTGTTTCCTTCTCTGGGTATATACTCACATATCCACCAGGACTATGAGCTCTGTTAGGCACAGACACCCACTCCCCAAACAGAGTCATGTATCAATAGGCTCTGATGCCATTATCAACATGATTAGGATATAATCAGATAGTGTGAGCCATCACCTATGATGCAGCTATTACACATGGGCAGCTGTCTCCTACATCTTACACTCCTACTGCAGATGTTACACTGGAGTTAAAGATGATGTGTAACCTGTTTCATTACCAGTGCTGTGCACTACCTTACATACAGTATGTGCAGGCGGCTGTTAGGTTGGCAATGAGAGGTTAGGCTACACAAATCTGGTAGTTCAACCAGTGTGTCTGTACTCTCAATATCCACTCTATGTAGGGGTGCATATAGCCATTTGGCCCAGCCCTGTAACAAGGGTCACTACACATTTACATAACATGTACACATGCACAGCTGTTATTGCTTGCAAATGATAGTAGAGAGGTGGATATTACATGTGTTATGTGCATGGTTAGTTACCTGGCTCTTCCAATTATCTTTGCTATCATGCTGCTAACCTGTCAGATGAATACTAATGCTATGTATCCTGTCATTGAGTATTATAATTGCCAATAGATATAACTATTGTTTGCATAACATATCAGAACTGCTATGTAGAATAGAATACAGATCTGCCTAGACTACTGTATATTACACAGTTATTTGCACAATATCCCACAATGCACACCATATTTGCACAGTAAGCCCACCTTTAACATGTTCATCTTACTTATACACCCATACATATGTCAACTGTTACAATATAGCAACATATACTATCCCCTGTTATAGCACATACTTGTTGGACCACTCCTGACACTGACAGTAGCTGGAAACTAAATGGTGGGTTCCAAGCCCATAGCATCCCTTGCGGTGTATGTGGAGTGTGCCGTGTGACCTACAGCAGTGCACACATAGAATACTACAAGCATTACTACTGCTCAACAATACATCGCTACAAGATAGCTATTTCCACTATATGCATTGATTACACTGTAATTTTTACAGTACAGATACTACATACACAGACATACTACATGTTATACATACCGTCTTAGTAATCGGAGGTGTTATTAACTAGTGTACTGCTCATTTTCGGTTCACCTTTCTGTGTTTTGTATTGTCCTACAGGTAGATACAGATGGTTTGAATGTGTGACAAGGCAATCTTTTATAGTTACAGATCAGTAACATGTGCTATACCGATAGCCAATTGGTATTCCTAAGTAACTAATTACATGCACATCAGCTGCGCTGCTACTGTCTTAGCCAACACCATGGCTACAGTGGAGTATAACTGAGTACTGCACGTGGGCGTTGTCCCTTTGCCTTACTTGTGAGGAAGACAGCGTGGAGGTTTTTTTTGGAATCCATTGCAACAGCTGTATTGTGACAAACAGTAATATATTGCGTATAATGCCTAGAGGAGTTGGTCTAAATGTGAGTACTGCTGTTATATTTCTGAACATTGCTACTTGTGCAGGGTTTGTCTGTACCTAATACTTCTGCATATGTGTCAGTCTGGCCAGGTTGTTTGACCAGCTCAAGGCTGCATAACTATGCATATAATGTTAGGGGGTTTACAGTGTGCTTACCAGACATATTTAATTTGGTGTTACTGTGTATCATACTGTGCTTATAATCAGTACTTGGTAAAACTTCCTGGTGTACGAACCTTTCAACCCACTGAAACGGGTTTAATTCATACAAACCCTATTACATCAGTGGCTGCTCAATTGTATAATGGCAACTATTTCACACAGGGCCATGTTAGTGTGCCTGTGTCCAGATATGTTAAAGTTTCAGCAGATGTTGTACAGCAGTTGCATAATTGGCTATGGTATGACAGTATGTATTGATGTAATTATTTCAGTTGTGGGGTAGATGTTGGTGGGTGTACACAGCACATACAGGTGTGTAGGAACCCTTTTTATACAAATGTCTATATGTGTGTGGTTGTTCTTTCCCTATGTGAACACCTATCCCTTAGTGGACTAATACTATGGTAAATGCAGGCTGATTCATTAAGGCACTAATAAATGCTTCCTGTATAGCATGCAGGTAGTTAGTCCTTGAATCCTTTTGGCAATACATCAGAATGTAATACAGATTTGCAAAATGAAAGCTTTCTGTGTAATTCTGTCATGGATATTTGCAGTCAATGTAGTTGTTTTGGTGACTGTGTCCATAGAACATATTTGTAATACCGTATTGGCATATACTCTTCATATATTTGAAAAAGACGTTGACACTGACACTAAGGCTCCAACACGTAAAACACAAATTTATTATAGTACAAAAAACACGGATTCAGAATGGTTAAGTGCTTTTCATGTCTAAAGTAGCAGACTTCTTCAAACCATCAGAAAAAAACAAAATCACTATTTAAATATATACCACATGATTGCTTAAAAATTCATTAACCAATAATATTGGATTTGTCATTAAGTGACATCAGCAACAGAACATAAACACGTAAAATAATTTAAGTAATGTAAAAATGAAAATAAAAATAAAAATGAAACTGCATTTATAAGTTAAATAGATACGTATATAATATATAAATATATAAATGAGTAACAAATACACTAACTGGCTGTCATCTCACTGAAAATTATTTCTTCTACTTCATGTTTTTGAGTACAAAAGGGGGTCCTTATCATCTAACCTTGGAAAAACAGGAGCTGATTTTGCAACTAAGACTGAACTCCTGTAACCCCCCCTGGGGCTAAACGAAGTCACCTCTATTGCTTGCATTTTAAAATTGAAGAATTTTAATTTGTTAAAAGAGTCTTTTAAAAAGCTTTTTGTTTGCCGCCCCTATTGTATTTACATTGTTTTATGTTATTGGGTTGGGAGGGTGACCTAATGGTTAAGGTGTTTGCCTTACAAACACAAGGAGCAGGGTTTGAATCTCACAAGGGATAATTGGCTAGGCATAAAATGGCTTGCAAGGGCAGTTAGCCTAGTACTAACCTATATTTTATTGAATTTATTTTATTTGCTTTATATGTTTGTTTACTAATTTATTAATTTTAAACAACTAGCTTTATAACAGCTATTTGTGAAAAATGTAACGTTAAGCCTATTCATCTTCCTTGAGAACCAACGTTAGCTATGACAGGGACACAACTTATATACACACAACTTTATTTACATTGGTTATTATCATTTTTCAAAAACATAAAGTAGGAGAAATAATTTTCAGTACTCTCCTGCACACATGGGTTTATATGGGTGATTCGAATGTTTATTACACAGACGATTACTACCTATATATGCAAGCTGTGGTTAAGGTATACTTTTGCACATGATAAACATCCCTGCCTTTATCGGGATTGTAACCTCGAATGCACAGATACTATACAGATGCTGTAACCATTACATTGTTGACATTAGCGTTGCTTCCGCCTATTTCCTATTTAGATGATTTCTAAGTGTAAGCTAGGCTAAGCATAGGGCGGTAGCCCCCTAACTCACTGAGCTTCACGTACTCATGACATAACAACATATAACAAAAGTACTGTGAGACAATACATTACATTCCTAAGTACATTAGGCATAGCCCCTCACTGACACACTTCAAGGGAAACCTTGTTGTGTGAATGGGTAACAGACTATACACCCCTGGGATCATGTGTCCCAGAACCATACAGCCAGGGGGTGGGGAGCCTGTCCAGTTTGATAGCTGCAAGACCTGTTGGGGGAATTCAATGGTATTGATTTGCCACATTAACATGCCCTCTTTAGATCACAAAGTGCCCTTATCACCCTCCACAACCACCAGTCTTCAACAGCTTCCTGCAATTCTGCCTGGGATTGCTTCAATGGCTATGCTTGACAAAGGCTTAGTTACTTCATCAATGGTGCGGGGAAGGCCAGCACACTGTTGCTATGCTTCTAATTGCCATTGGGCATATAGATAATAGGCTATCTGTGCAGGCCATCACAGCCATAATATGTGAATAAACAGACCTTCACAATATACAGTGTGAACTCACCATGTAGTCAGGAAACAGCTGAGTACAGCATGAACATACAGAACACTGATACTTAGTCACTCCAAATGCCTATCTTAGAAGCTAGAAGACTTGTATAAGGTTAAAGCTTTCTATTGCTTACCACTAGGTTACCTACAGGGGAGTTGAAAATCAAGCACAGATAGGGAACGTGCATGCAATGATACAATACAGGCCTATGTGTCTGCCTTACACTTTGGAATACTGGCCAAAGCTATTGGCGCCTTCATGGTGCCTTATTTAGGAGAGTCCCGAAGGTGAATACCAGATTCATAAGCAGCACAATAGCAGATTCAATGTGGTTTATGCTACTCAACACCAGGGGTTGTGATCACAACATGCATGCACTCACAGCACTACTCAGGATGGACAACATCAACATCTGTGCATTAACTGCAATCTGTCTTAAGGCTTCTGAGAGTGCACCAGCACTACCAGACTACAACCCATACCACACATTTCAGCCATGGAACATGGACTGACAGACATGAAGGGGCTGTATCCATATTCATCAGGGATACCTACACCTCCAGGTTAGTGGGGCAGCATGATACCTCTGTGATTATCCATGTGCAGCTAACATCAGCCACAACAGCAATGTTGAATGTGGCCTGCTACGGATCAACCTCCATGACCCAGGACCTCCACCTACCTGGAGACAGTGGAGAACACAACAGTCCTAACACACACCCTGGCATTGGTTGATGTCAACTACCATACCATTAACTGGGAAACTTACTCCAGTACTCATTTCCAGGACCAGCCCTTCCTGGAATGTATCACCTCATATGCTCTGTATCAGGTGGTAACCTCCTTAACATGGGATGAAAGTTACTAGATGTGGTCATCACCAACATGGGCAACAGGTGCACCACAGTCACTGGTTAGATCTGACCTTAAACTATTCACTGTTTCCACACCCTAGAATCTCCCCCACCCATGGATACCACAGTGTATACCTTTCCTACAGCTAAATTTACACTACTAGTGACAGGTGTGGGGGGTTTCACAGCACCCACACTAAGGGGAAACACTGCTCCAGATACAGACAGATTTACAAATGCAGTCTATAAGCACCTACACAGATGTATGGATCGTGCTAGCACTAGTAAACCAAGACTCACTCCTCCTAGACAAGGACACCAGTTTGGTGGACCTCTGCAATAAACAGTCTATACTACAGACATAGGACAGTGTTCCAGACACACAGGAAATCCCATGAAGAGCAGACATCAATGACCACTATTAGTATGATACGTAGGTCCCTCATGACATTATCCAAGGCTAACATCAGCAGGAGAATATGCAAGAATTCGAAAGATAACCACAAAGACTTATTTGGCTATGTCAAGGATCTACGTGGTGACACACAGATTTGCACTGTACCAGTGAAATATAGTGCAAAATATGCTGACCCTACTGATATCACCAACATCCTTGCAGATACATTCGGTGCATACTTCACCCCCTATAGAGCCCACAACATTACCCGTAAGGTACAGTATCCCAACTATCAGAGACAAACAGGTGAAAATGGCCCTCTCTAACAGCAGAACACAGCATCAATGGAGGCAGATGTTGACCCAGACTGCATCTTGCAAACTGTAAATGACAACCTGCCCCCACCTAATTATGCATTCCTACCTCAGCCTCTCCACAGGCTACATACCTATACAATGGTGTGTGACAATGGTTATTCCACTCCATCATGGAGAAATCACATCTGACCATGGTAACTCCCACCCCATAAGCCTGACTAGCCTGGTCTGCAATGGTATGGTTCGCAACCTCATGGCACTCATTAACAATGACATTGGTAACCTTCGGACACGTGACCCAACCCAGGTCAGCTTGGTTGACTGCAGTTCATGCCTACTGAACCTGTTTTATGTCTTACATACAGTCACCAAGATGTTAGATAACAGGGGAGGTGGTTCACACATACTACCGAGACCTCACCAAGGCTTTTGACACCATGCCCCACTCAGGTATTATTGATAAACACAACAGCCTGTACATTCACCCATAAATCACAGGTTGGGTTGCCAACAGGCTTACACACACAACCTACATGGTACGACTAGTGGTCTCCAGGTCCAACTCTTGAACAGTCACGACTGGTGTCCCACAGGACTCAGTCTTGGGAGCCCTACTGTTTGGCATATACATCTCAGATGTACAGGAAAACACAGGTGGACTATGGCATACCATGTTTGTCAATTACTGCAAACTGGGAGCCGTGACTGATAGTCCAGCTGACATGGACATCCCTCAGGGGACCTCATAGAGAACTTCACAGGGTGCCACTGACATAGCCTCTAGCCAAGTGCCACTAACTGTATGGTCATTCCATTGTGGAATTGGCACCCACATATTAACACATGAGTGGCAGCCACTTTAATACAGATGAGGTAATGGGGTGTCTGGGGACAAAGGTACATAGTGATCTCCCCTGTGACAATCATATCTCCACAGTAGTTAGGACATCCTTCTATGTAGGTCATCTGACTACTAAAGGATTCCCATCTAGACATACTGGGGATATAGTGCCCCTTTACTCATCACTCATCAGTCCCATCATAGGGTATAATAATCCATGTGGGATGTACCTCAGAGGACACGTCCAACAGCTGGTGGGTCCTCGAATGTACCTCACCAAGGGGAATACTAGCCTCCAATATATGGCATATGCAGCTGGACTGAATAAACCCTTGCTTTACTCAGTGGCATCTCATTTACCCAGAGATGAGCTCCACTGAGCAACAGAGCCATGTTGAACTCTGGCTTGATGGATATGCTCCACCTATGGGAATCCATGTCACAGTGAGCCACACACAGTAGTGAGCTGACCTTGCCACAACAATAACCAGAAGATGCTAAAGGGACAGCTTCCTGTCACAGACACTCACCATACATTGGAACAACATCCCTAACTGCATTTTACAGAGCCCCTCACTAACACTCTGCAAGAGAAACCTTGAAGGGTGGATGGGGAACAGTAAATGCACCCCAGGGATCCCGCCATTGGCTATGCTCCACAGAAGGATGGTTAATGAATCAATGGGATGCAAACGCTGACATATTTTGGCTGGCCTTATGAATGACCTCTGGCAGTTGGCCAAGTACCTACCTATGAATCTATACATACAGTATCTGCATATGCTGATAGCTTAGTTTACTGTTCAGGTGTTGACTTACCTTGTGCCACTGGCTGTTGTGTGTGCAATAGCTGAGGGCTGCCTATGTTGGATGCACACAGTAGACTGCCTATACATGACAATTTACAGGTAGTCTTGTGTGTGCCATCCATTTTTATTGTGTGTGCAGGTGGAGAAGGGTGTCAGTCCCTAAGTGCCTGCACTGTTAGTGTGTGTGCTATATGTTCCGTCTTTGTCAAGGCATGGTCATACTGGGCATGCCTCTGTCTGCCTACTGGGGCTGGCTCAGAGTGTTCGTGATCTGAGTACCTCTGTGCCTGTGGGGCCCTTGGCAATGGTTGTGGGCTGTGAGGGCCTTCAATATTCTGTCCCTGCTGCATCTGTTTCCGCAGGACCATATTGTGTAGCATCGCACACACTATAAAGATGTGAACACATGTGCCTGGATAGTACTGCAAGACTCCACCAGATATGTTCAAGCAACAGAACCATGATTTCAGCATCCCAAACACATGCTCTATGGTGATTATGGTTTGTGCGTGTGCCTCATTATGGTTTTCCTGCATGGGTGTGTGTGCATTTCTGATGGGAGTCATCATCCACGGTTCCAGTGCATAGCCAGCATCCCCCACCAGGTGGCCATTTGGGATGTCCCCCCTGGCAAATAACCAATACAGCTGTGAGGCATGCCAGATGTGGGAGTCGTGAAAGCTTCCAGGGCTGCCAGCACATGCATCCATGATAATGCCCTGGGCATTGCACACGACCTGGCAGTTGATGGAGGGGAATCCCTTGCAGTTTATGTAGCGCCTTCCCTGCTCATCGGGTGGTAACTTGATGTGTATGTGGGTGCAGTCTATTGCACCCAGTACCTCTGGATATTCTACCACATGGTGGAAGAGATGCATATTGCTGGCCAACTCCTCCTGCATTTGGGGGAAGTATATGTACTCATTGGCATGTGGTAACATGGCATCCAGGAACTGGTATAGTACCCTGGATGCTGATGCCTGTGAGATCCCCATGATATCCCCAGTTGGTCTTTGAAAGGTACCTGTAGCTAGTATTCTCAGGCTTACACATACCTTCGTATCCACTGGGATGGGATCCCCTCTGTTTGTTCTGGCTCTGAGGAGTGGCCGGCACAGCTCCACAAGTTGCTCTAGGGTGTCTCTGTCCACCCTGTAATGCTCTACTATCTCCAGATCATTTAGCCCCTGGTAGGTTACCCTGGGTCTGAACACTCTCCTCCTCCTCTGCTACCTGTGGTGGTCGTGTGCATCCTCCTCCACACCACCTTCAGTCTCCAACACATGCTGGTGGATCAAAGATATGGCAGCCGCTAACATGTACATGATAAAAGTTCCCCATCTGTATACACCACTGGTGCAGAGTGTATGGGAATACACAACTGTGTGTGAGGTGCTTTCAAACTTTATAGCAATGTGCTATGGATGCTGCTGATGTAAGTGGGTGTGTATGAACTATTCCAATTGCTGTGTGTCTTAATTATGGATTTTGCAATGAGTACTGCAAGTGTGAGGCCTTTACTGTGGAGATCTACTTGCCTGCTTTGATTAGTCTGTTGCCCTTTAATTCACTTTTAGACCTGGATACCCTCCCATTATCAGGCATGCATCGAGCTGCCATCTTTCTTGTTTTGTACTTTCCCTACCCAGTCATGGTGAATTGTGCCTTGTAGCTGATATACTGCATATCGCCTTTGTTCTGCTTTGACACTTTGCTGTTTTCTTTGCAGTACAACCCCTCCCCTTCCCTGTTCTGCAGGTAGCTGCTTGTTAGCTGTTGTCAATGACCCACTGTAGGCTCCTAGGTGTTAATTAGTCATTTGTACTCCAATTTCACTGCTGCAGCATTTCCTTATTTCTTTCCTATATCCTTCCTGTTTCAGCTGCAGTGCAGGACACACATACCCGTTTACCAGTTTTACGCACGTTTTCATCTCCGTTCACATGCATACTCGGTTACCTTGTGTATTCTCAGCTAAGCATAGCTATGGGCAATTCGGCACACCCCTATCCTGCAGCTTTGCCTAGCTACGGGCAGACCAGTTTAGCAATGCTCCAATGTGCTTACAGCAATGGCGACACACCCCTCTCTTGATGTCATCTTTATCTCAAGGGCTCACCTCTATGTTATAACACTACGCTGTTTTATGCATCCTTACACCAGTGGGAAATCTGAAATTCACTATTACTCCTCTCATTTGCATGGCATTGCATACTAATTCCTAGCTACTACGCATAACACTGTCACTGCCCCTTAGCATCCCTTGCACCATGAGTATGGTGTAGCATGCCTCCCATTGACTATGATGGGGAAATCGTGATATGTGTTTCATTGCGGTTTTATTCTATATTTTCATATATTCCTTACAATCCCCTTTACGCACTGCTGCCCTGCACTTCCACGTTGCGATAGTGCAACTATATATATTAAATGTTTATTTTATATTTTGTACATTTTTTATATACCAATGGATATATGTTTAGCCATTGACATATATTAACATTATAATAGATGTGTTTGGTCAGCTGTCATGGCTCAGATTTTACGTTTGCAAAAATGTAAACCGTTTTCTACGGTTTACATTTCTGTTTGCTTACACTACGCCTGCACCACTTCCTGAATCTCTACATACCTTCATTCACATGCTACACTGCTGCACATGGGGTAATTAGCATACAAGGCTCAGGAGTTGTGTGGGCGTAGCGTACGCAGGTAGTGCACGTGGAAACAGCTCGTACCTGAATCACTCGGCGGCCATATTTGGTGTTAGATCGTCGACACTATGCCTGCACCTGGCGCAAGCTTCATGAATCCTGGAGAATGTATTACCCTAGGATCATCATGTCTCTGAGTTAAGAAATCTTTCAACCTTTTCCATTTAATGAACATGAGTATATACTCTAAGTCTAACGCTGTACTAATGCTCCTTTCTTCTTCTCTCAACAAAGGAAATATACTGCTTCAAATACCTTACCCAATGCTTTTCTTTTCTTTTCTTTTATTTTTTTTAACAAAAATTCAAATTACTAAGTTCCCTTAGCTAACAAGATAAACTAAAATAATAATATGGCTTTTTTGTCTTATACAAGATCTTAGGTGGTGATCTTTGCTTCACTTTCTGTGCAAAAAAATAAAACTACTAGTCTTCCTCTATCTTAGAAGTACTGGTAATACTAAAGATACTCACTTCAAAGACTTCAACTTTCATTGCAAATCAGAACTAGTTATGTATTTAGGTCGTCTGTCACCTTGGTACCTGTTCAGTTCTCCCTGAATTAGCATCCTGCTCAACTCAATGTTGAGAAACAAAGGAAGAAAAAGGTCTTCTGATATGACAGTAACAAATCTACTAATTTAACAAGCAATTTGCTATGGTTAGGACATCATATAAATGCAGCAATGGCATTCATTAATGAAGCTGCAGTATCCTTGTGACCTCATAGACTAATGTCAGTACTTAACTCCTACAAAACCAGCACCTGCTCATAGTACCCCATAACTGTTACCCCCACTCTAGTTGCAGATCTGTCCCAAAATAAGAGACTTCCTGGAGAGGTAGGTTACAGGTCCAAAGAGTACACTAACTAACATGCTCTAACTATTACATAAATGCTTTATCCCATACATGAGTTCCCTCAAATTATCTATGGTATGATCCCTGTTATTCTCATTAAGGATAATATATAATTATCGACCTTGGGATGGGTAAGGCCAATATCAAACCAAATGAGATAGGCTAATTTGAGCACAAAAGAAGCTAAATTGCCTAGGCTTAAAATGGCCCACAAGGGCAGCTAGCCTAGTACTTACCTTGCACCCTTGCACCCTTGCACCCCTTGCATGTCAAGTAATGTAACACACTGCCTTGACAATTGGATGGGTACCCACAAATCTTCTCCTTGGGTAAGCAGTATAGCACTCATGGAGGATGGTGACAAATCCACTCACTAAACTACACTGGGTTGTATGGTTAGGCTTTATATGATTACCTTGGCTGCCTGCCTTGTAAAAACCTATGAACATATGAGATGTCATACATGACCTAAGGGCATGAACTCTTCTCAGCAGCCTTCTTGATTAAACCATTAAAAAGAAAAAGAAAATAAGCAGGTTCACTTTTTGCCACATAACATTTGGTCCAGAACTCTAAGCTATTAAAGTGAATTCCTCAAAATCCCCTCATATCACATATACTGCTCATCTTCCCCTTAATACATAAACAGACTACCTACTTTTCTTTCTGTCTCCACTTCTATGCCTTTCTTCCCTTTTCACGAACCAGTGCAGTTCTCTCAAAAATACAACACACACTTGTCTATATCACCTAGTGGTCCCCCATACCCACCCTCTAAATATCCACTTCATTTCTTGGATGAGATCATAAAAATGAATTCATATATGATAGAAGTAATGTTACCTAGTTAAGAAATTCCTCACACTGCATAACTAATTAAGGGTATGCTCCAAATGTCAATAGATTCTGAACTTTACCACCATAAATGAATATATTTCACATGCACTGTAAAACACAAAATTAGTATGGGCTACCTAGTTTATGTCCAGTTAAGTAATCAGTTTTACAAAAAGGCACTTATCTGATGTGCAACATGGTTTCTTTGTTAATTACCTATATTTCTGCCTTCTTTATGTATACTTCCTTAGTTGTGGATAGGGATTTAATTGTGGATTTAGTTGTGAAAAGGTTTGTGTGTGTGTGTGTGTGTGTGTGTGTGTGTGTGTGTGTGTGTGTGTGTGTGTGTGTGTGTGTGCGCCAGCCCACCTGCCTGCACATACGTGCACGTGTGTGCCTGCACACAATATGACTGGGCATCCCATTGTTACCCAAACTTAGATGAAATACAGTTACAACAAAACTGAAAAATAGCAGGAAAAAATCAAGCAAATAAAGCATATTGGCAACAAGATCCTAGCAAACAGACCCAAGGAATGGAACTAGTAAAGATCAGACTAACAATAAAAATAAACAATATTTACAGTAAAATAGTAATGGAAGTGGCAGAGCTGGAATAAAGATGGCTTGCGTTTAACTTACTCATGTGAGACATCACATCTTGCTTTGGCCATGGGATGTTAGTTTATTTTGGAATAGAGTAGATGCCACCTAACAGATAACGTCAGAGAATTCTACAGTTTTGTATCTTTTATGAAGAATAATTTGCTGCTAGAATTTTAGAAAGTTTATGGGAATAGGATGTTTAGGGTGACAGAAACATAAGTGAAAATTCTGTTTAAATATAAAGGATATTTTAAGATGCAAGTAAAATATACTAAGAAGGGAAAAAAGATTAAAAATACTCCAACGAGCAGAGCTAAGCCCTCTGCAGCATGGAGGTAGTCATCTTTGATAAGGTTTAACTGATGCTAATTTCAGTATGGTTGTACATAAATTTCTGGATTTTTTCACAATATTAATACATTCAAGGAATTTTGGATTGAAACAGTGGAAGTGGCAAGTAGAGTGAACATTTACCAAGATATGAAGAAATATAGCTTTTCTAACAGACATCGTATGAGATGTCTATGAGACAGCCTGTATCTCACCCTGCTGTGGCTCACAGTGATAAAGCCCTTAATGTGGCACAGACAACCTGCCCTGGAAGGCCAGAGCAGTGGAGGGTGGGAGTGATAAGATGATGACTACTCACCCATCGGAGGGGGGTGCTACCTAGATTCACAGCTGCTAACTCATCCATTGGTACCTAAGTTCCCAGCAACAATAGCATTAAGAGACTGACAAGCCCTGTCCTGCAAGCAGTATAATCCTTGTTAGGGAGACTGCACATGTGAAGAAGTATGCATGCACTTCCAGAAGGCAGCAATTTATTGCAACTGGGGTGGGGGTGGGTTGAGGGTACAATTTCCAGCAGTGGTATGATGCTATATCTGCAATCTGGATCTCCACACAGGTATTAGGCTTTGGATCACTCTATGCATAGGCGAAGTTAATAAACATCTGATAGATCTGCCAAATGAAGAGAAGAGCTGTTGCCAATCAAGTGGAGGAAAAAAAAAACAGACCACCTTTATTATTAACATTATTCATCATCCTAGATGTATTTTCCTCCATGCATTGGAACTGGACTTAACTGTTTATCCCATTGTATTGTATTATGTTATTACGTTTTTTCAATCACAAAAGGTGAGTTTGCTTGAGGTCCCACAGTACTTCCATTATGATTTTGTCACTCTGATTTCTATACTATACTAGTCCTCATTTACTAAAATATTCATACCAGGACAAGTTCAAAAAGCAACTTGTTTATAGGTTTCCTTTTTTCCCTAGCTTACTGTGGTTAAAGAGATCCGGACTCTATGGGAATTCACAACTGCCTTCTCATCTTCCACTGTGGACCACAGTCCAACTGATTTGTACAGGTGTCATGGCTCTATTACTCAGCAATGTCAGAAATAGTTCAGAAAGCAGCTGAGGCTGGAAAGGCAAGACGTAGTGATTAGAAGGAATGAATAAGGAACTCCTGCAGCTAACTCTTACGCTACAAAAACAATCAGACTTAAGTTAATTTATGCCATTAAAATGATCTAATTTAAGCACTTTTGCAGAGGAAGAAAGATGGACTTGTTTAAAGGATTACAATAAAAATGCTTCAGGTATAATTGGAAAAGTTTACTAAAAATACCTTTACTAAAAACCTTCAAAGGTTCCTCACTAAAAGAATACAGGGCATAAGTAAACTGTCCTATGCAGACCATCTCAAGGACCTATCCCTGTATTCTGTCTCCTACAAGCTGTTGAGGGGAGATCTAAGCCTGGCATACAGGTCATTGGCAGACCCCACCCTGAGGGACCTCCTGCTTATCCACAAAACAGACATCACCAGAATTACCCATTCTAAAGATGTAAACCTTGCCTGTGATATAAATAGGTCCTTCTGGAGGGATAGGTACATATCCCAGAGACTACTGCATCTACAGAACAGGCTCTACATCCATGTGAAGCAGAATTCCTCCTTAACCCAATTCAAGTACAACTTGGACAACTGGATGGGAAACCAGAAATTCATCCCTTGTTTGGAAGCTATACCTGTAATGGACTCAGGCAACCTGTAAATGGTTCATCTCCCAAACCCTTGCTTAGACTTATTAAGGGTCTCAGAACTTGTCACAGATATGGGATGCATGGCTAGGCTTAAAAAGACCATTGTGGTTGTTAGCGTAGTAAACACCTATGAACCTATAAAAGTCTCCAGTGTTTCAAAAAGCAAATGATATTTCTAATTATTAAGAGGACTGTGCAAAGATGAGTGGTCAAAGATGACATTTCCTGGGGAGACCGAATAAGTTGCAGAAGGAGAAATCTTAGCTGAAAAACAATCACGTTGGTATAACCATAATAAATACTTGCAAGGATTTAAGATTTTTATACTTATGTACTATGGTCCTTAAACCTAATCCCCAAATGAAACAAATGCATCCAAGTCTTTTTGTCTTTTATGTGTAACAGCTAAACAGCTAAAGAAAACGTGGAGTCTAGCCCCTCAGTTCTTTTTTTCCTGGAACAACACAGGCTTAGTTGGTTAAATCAGAGAGACCTTTAATTAAATTTCTTCCTACAATATACAGAGACAAAAATTCCATCCTCTCTGTCAAAATGAATTAAAAATAGTCTCACAATCCAAACTACTTAGTGTAATCTTGGACAATCTACATAAATGTGATAAACATATTCAGTACTTCTTGAAAAGCGCTCACTATAAATTAAGCTTCCTTTACCAAACTTCTTCATCCCATCGCCTATCAACTTACTCTGTGCCACACCTATCCTTACAAACATTAAATTAAGGTCAATCCAGAAACTAGAATAATGTTACAACAAAATTGCTAAATTTGATACCAAACTGCTCAACTCATCTCATCACTGTCTAGCTCTCAAAAAAACTAAACTAGTTCAAATTCATAAAGGCAGTGAGGCACAGCAAAAAAAAACACATACATAGAGTATTCTTCTATTCTGAAACATGTCCTTCCCTACAGTGGTACACTCCCACAAGGTCCCTTTGCTCATCAGACACAGAACTACTTCGGATGAAAGAAATCATACCATATGTTTAGTGACTCTCTAAACTCAAACTAAACTACTACCTATTTAATTCTTGGCATTGATCTTGTTCCAGCTCAAATGGCAAAACACACCATTAGATCTCTTTCTTCATTATAAGATCCAATTTTCTTTACTTAAAGGCCATTCTTTGCCTCTAATCATACTGTCTACCATTTATCCTCTTAGAAACCTGCAACATTACTCTTTTTCAGCTCTAAACTGTTAGCTTTCCACTTGGACTAAAGCCCTCTCTGCAAGCCATACCAGCAATTTGCTTTAATAATGCCTCTTTGCTCTCTTGTCTCTTCATATTTATAATCTTTTCTACTCTCAATAACACCACCCTCTATATCCCCCCTCCCCTCTTTTCCAGGAGTAAGGAAGATAATTGTTAAAATCATCATGCTAAGTCATAGGTTCATAGGTTGGTACTAGGCTATCAGCCCTAGGGCCTATACAAGCCTAGCCATAACAATTCCCTGGCTATTTCTTCCCACATTATTTACTTTCCTGGACCCCTGTCTAGCAGGGTGACTGATGTGATCCCTGGGGTGAATTTCCTTTCTCCCATCCAATCATCAAGGTTCCTCTTGAAGAGGTCCAAAGAGGCACTCTGCTTGACATGTATGGGCAATCTAGTCCAGAGTCTGGGGAGTCTCTGGGTCAGGAACCTATCCCTCCAGCATGTTTTGTTTATTGTGATGACAAGGTTTAGATCCCTGGAGCTTGTAGCTCTGAGGGATTGGGATTTCTTTAAGTGTAGCATGTCCAACAGCTCTGGGTTTGACATGGCCTTGTATGTTAACCAGAGATCGCCTCTGAGTAGACGATATGTGACAGAGTATAGCTGGAGTTTTTTAAGGCGGTCAGCATAGGGCATCTGCTTTAGGCCTGTGATTCTTTTAGTGAGGTATTTCTGAGGCCTTTCCAGTTGTTGCAGATATCTTGAGAGGTACATACCAAATGGGGCGTTGTATTCTATAATGGGTCTAATGAGGGATGAGTACAATGGGACAATGACCTCCTTTTTTCTGGATGAAAAGCCCTTCGTGATGAGGTGTGCCACATGTTGAATCATATCATATTTTTATGTGTTGTCCATTTCTTTCTTTTTACTATAACAATTTTTCATTTTTGTGGACTTTTGTTCCCTGGGCCTCCCCTAAATAAAGGTCATGTGTGGCCCAGTTGGACCATCCTGGTAATCAAAAACAAATAAACAAGCAAACATATATATCAACAAGCAAACAAAACCAAACCAACTGGATAAGTATTTTTAGTCCAGCTGGTAACCTGCAAAGTACCATTTTTGCTAAAATGAATGTGCTTGATAGACAACCACCTTACAATGCTGAACAAATCTTGATTAAGGACATGTTCTTCTCCTGTCATTTCCACCCTATTATAAAAAAGTGGCAAATCCTCATAATAAAAAAGGAGTAACTATCCAGGGTAATACTACATTATAAAAGTGTCAAGAGCAGGGCGTATATCTCAGATCATTGTGGGGACACCACTGGAGAGAAGGGCAGGCTGTAAGAGGGGCTTGCCTATGTAGATCTTTAAGGCAGGACTAGAATTACTTTGGAGAAGTGATGACAGCATGTTGATAATCTCAGTAACAAAGAGTGCAATACAAATTTCCCCAGCTTTAGGCAGGCCAGCAAAAAGGACCTTAGTGAAATTGTTCTTATTTGGTGGTCTATAGATTGAACTAATGGCATCTAGAAGAGCACTGGTGGTTATAGGACCATTTCTAAATCCATGATGCTCCTCATACATACGCTAATGGGAATAAAAGAGATACTTCAGCTAAAAACTGCTGAAGGTGCGGACTGCACACAATAAGAGAACGCTGGTAAAAGCAAACCACAACTTTATTGTTGCAAAACACAATCCAAATAATTCCTGGTAAAAGTGAGCGCTTTCGGCAAGTTAAAATAACCCGCCTTCATCAGACAAATAATGAGACAAGGGCAAAAACATTTTATACTTGACAATTGAAACAGCGACCCAATGGTAAAAAACCGCATTAGTTGATTAAAGTAGCTCCTTGGAAACCTTAAAGAGGTATAAGTTTCCAAATACAGTTGAAGAGGAGCTCTACGAGCAATAAAAATTACATTGCAGTGATGAAATAAATGATGATACAACCTTACGAACTAGGTAAGTGTACTTTAAGTACATAAAAACATAGATGCTCATTCACATAAAATCATGCGGCAATAAGGTAAACAGGGGCACCAAAAATACTGCACGGCTAAAGTAGAACACCCTGAAAGGTCCGGTATTTGCCGTGCCCTCAGTCAACTACTACTGTAGGAAATTGAGTTAAACAACCAAAGTGAACCCTTCCTAAAATGCATTTAAATACATTTCTATGTTTGCAGCAATAGGTATTCAAAACTAGATTACACCTAATCAGCACTAACAATTTTATTGACAAACCCTCATTAATACCAGGGGATATGTTTACATTGGGAGCATGCTCCACATCTAAACAAATCATCTGGCAAATCAGGACCAGGGCTCATATATCCCCTGGTATTAATGAGGGTTTGTCAATAAAATGTGTTTTAAAATGGCTTTCTCACAATAGGTAAACACTTTTTATAGTTATTTACCTTAGTATCTTTTGTATTCATCTCGAGGTTTAATTTGATCGATTTGAACCTTCAAGTATGCTGGGCTATCTAATCTTTTGTGGCATTGAAGCCTTATTCACCATTGGCATACGATGTAGTAGGTTTTACCATATGTCTACATTGCCGTTTAATTTTTGTTAGTGCTGATTAGGTGTAATCTAGTTTTGAATACCTATTGCTGCAAACATAGAAATGTATTTAAATGCGTTTTAGGAAGGGTTCACTTTGGTTGTTTAACTCAATTTCCTACAGTAGTAGTTGACTGAGGGCACGGCAAATACCGGACCTTTCAGGGTGTTCTACTTTAGCCGTGCAGTATTTTTGGTGCCCCTGTTTACCTTATTGCCGCATGATTTTATGTGAATGAGCATCTATGTTTTTATGTATTTAAAGTACACTTACCTAGTTCGTAAGGTTGTATCATCATTTATTTCATCACTGCAATGTAATTTTTATTGCTCGTAGAGCTCCTCTTCAACTGTATTTGGAAACTTATACCTCTTTAAGGTTTCCAAGAAGCTACTTTAATCAACTAATGCGTTTTTTTACCATTGGGTCGCTGTTTCAATTGTTAAGTATAAAATGTTTTTGCCACACCGGTGAAGCAATAATTCAACTGCTGCAATGCGATTGTAGAAAAACAGGTTTAATTCCGTAACAAATCCTTTGGTACAATAAAAACAACGTGGAGACGCCTGGACACTTCCAGGCTTTATCAAGTCAGAATGCAAAACAGAGTATCAAAACACCGCTTAAATACATAAACCACGTGCTAAATTTAATTGATAATTAGGAAAATTCATTAATTAATTTGGTCTTGATATTTTTAAAGGACATAAGCCATTTTGCTGTCATGTTATTAAAAATTCATAAAAATGCTGGTAATTGTATAAATAAAAATGGCATCTCCTATATTATATGCAATAATGCCTTTACTTAAAAACCAATATGTAAATACATTAAAAACAACATTTATATTACTTACTTTACTTAGAATTTGTAATAACAACAAAACATTATCAATAAGACAAACAGCCAAAAAGTAAACTAATTGGCTGTGTTTTTAGTCAAAACTATATGTTTGTTGTATCAACCTGGCACCTATCCTACTAGGTGCAATTTATACTCTGGCTCTTCTGAGTTTATTGAATATATTGCTATGTTATCCAAGGAGCATGTCAGGGTAATGAAACCGGACAAGGGTGGTGGTGTTGTACTTATGTACGACCACACCTATGAAGAGTGCATACACAATATGTTGCACGATGACCAACAATACGGTCTCATATCTCGCAATGAGTACAATATAGCTCTAGCTAAGATCAAATACACATTATATGATCACCTGTTACAAGGAGCTATTAATGAGCAACTTTATAATTTTCTATTAGTCAATAAACCCAGGGTTCCTATTATTTTTGGAATTCCCAAAACCCACAAAGGCATCAGCCCGCTACCATTTAGACCAATTGTCTCAGGTGCGAGCGGGGTAACGGAACCCATCTCTAAATTCATAGATTTTGTCACCAAAAAGCACACCCTGGCTATGACCCATGTGATCAAAGATTCCTGGGAGTTCCTCAAACTTTTTCCAAAAGAAAAATGTCTTACTTCTTCATTAATGATTACTATAGATATTAAAGAGTTATTCCCCAGTATACCCCATACGGTGGGGGTTGAATGGTTCACCGACTTTCTTAAACATGAAACCGGACTCAGCAGTAACATCATTAATTTAGCCTCTGAGATGTTAAATATTGTTTTAAACAACAGCTATGTGTTTTTTAACAGTGAATTGTTCAGACAATTGAAGGGGGTAGCCATGGGTGCTTCCTGTGCTACCGTATTTGCTAATGCGGTATTACACAGATGGGAGCAGGTGCACATTTTTCAGTCTATTTGTGCAAAATATATTACCTTTTATTGCCGATACCTGGATGACATTTGCATCATCTGGGATGGCACCAGAGAACAAGTTACAGGGTTTTTGGAACATATCAACTCCTCTACTGATTTTTTTATCTTTCACTCATGAAATCAACGAGAATGAACTTCACTATCTTGATGTAGCAATCCTGAGGGATGCTGAATCAATGGAACTATATTCCAAGATCTACAGGAAACCCACATTTTCCAATTCCCTGTTGCATTTTAACAGCCAGCATCCATTTCAACAAAAGAAAGGCATAGTAAAAGGTTTACTAATCAGGGCATCACGCATGTGTAGTAGGCTGCCTGATTTCATTGCTGAAGCCAACAACCTCAGGGGAATGTTTACAGAAAAGGGTTACCCGGAGTATCTGGTGAATAATCTTATTCACGAGATTCTCAGTAAAAGGGACTCTTTATATACACCTCTGTTTGGGAATAACAATGCTGGTTTGCCCATTCCGAGAATCCCCAATACACAAACACAGGATAACCCCAATCACTTTATCTACACTTTTTCAGAGAACTCAAAGGAAATTGAGGATATAATTACAAAATTTTGGTTTGTTTTACAATCCAATGATGAATTCAAGAATCTGGTAGCAAAAAGACCAACCTTTGTTAGAAAAAGAGGCCGCAATTTAAAGGAGTTGTTTGAGCAAAAACATATTACCACTGTTATGACAATCAAACAAAAGAATGGTACCTTTAAATGCGGCATGTGCAAACAATGCCCTCTTATTATCAATAGTAACCGGTTATATTTAAAAGCACGTAGAACCAACTTGAAACCATACGGGTATTATACTTGCAATACGAAAGGGGTGGTATACATTGGGTTTTGTTTGACCTGCGGTGCGTTTTATATAGGAAAAACTGAAAGGGAGTTTAGGAAGCGTATATATGAGCACACATATGATATAGACAAAAAGAAAGATAATAACAATAAAAATAAATAAATGCAAATAAACAAATGCAAATAAATAAATAAATAAATAAATAAATAAAAGACAGCAACGCATTCTATAAGCACTCCCTCAGTTGCCCCAATTTTAAGTTAGCTTTTATGGTACTTGAACAGGTGCATCCCAGCAACAGGGGTGGAGACTGGGAATCTACCCTGGAATTCAGGGAATTAATCTGGCAGCTTAGGCTTGATGCTGGCAGCATACCTGGCATGAATGAGACATTAAGCATAGGGCCAGTTCTTAAACTCAGAAGAGCCAGATTATAAATTGCACTTAGTAGGATAGGTGCCAGGTTGATACAACAAACATATAGTTTTGACTAAAAACACAGCCAATTAGTTTACTTTTTGGCTGTTTGTCTTATTGATAATGTTTTGTTGTTATTACAAATTCCAAGTAAAGTAAGTAATATAAATGTTGTTTTTAATGTATATACATATTGGTTTTTAAGTAAAGGCATTATTGCATATAATATAGGAGATGCCATTTTTATTTATACAATTACCAGCATTTTTATGAATTTTTAATAACATGACAGCAAAATGGCTTATGTCCTTTAAAAATATCAAGACCAAATTAATTAATTAATTTTCCTAATTATCAATTAAATTTAGCACGTGGTTTATGTATTTAAGCAGTGTTTTGATACTCTGTTTTGCATTCTGACTTGATAAAACCTGGAATTGTCCAGGCGAAAGCGCTTGTCTCCACGTTGTTTTTATTGTACCAAAGGATTTGTTACGGAATTAAACCTGTTTTTCTACAATCGCATTGCAGCAGTTGAATTATTGCTTCACCGGTGTGTCAGGATACTGTTCTTGGTTGCTCTTCACTTTTTTCGAATAAAATGTTTTTGCCCTTGTCTCATTATTTGTCTGATGAAGGCGGGTTATTTTAACTTGCCGAAAGCGCTCACTTTTACCAGGAATTATTTGGATTGTGTTTTGCAACAATAAAGTTGTGGTTTGCTTTTACCAGCGTTCTCTTATTGTGTGCAGTCCGCACCTTCAGCAGTTTTTGGTCTCTTCGCATTTGTTGGTTGTATTCGTGGTTTTATGGCAGAAGATACTTCAGCTAACTCATCACGGCTTCTGAAATGGTTAGTGATGGTGGAGAGGATGGAGACAGGTTTTTAATAGTCAGGGAAGGATATATATCTTAAGCAAAAAAGGATGATTGCAGTAGATTTACAGAGACTGGGGAAGCCTCCAGAAGAAACAACATTAGCAAAAGTCTGGCAGTAAGAAATTATATGAAAAGTGTACCAACATTACTGTTTCGGGAATAGTTCACCTGCTTCAGGATTCCTACAATTAGAAACTGATCATTCAAGTCTTTCAGAATAATAGACTGAAAGAAAAATGATAGAATGTACCTAAAGAGGAGCTGATCTCAACATAAGGTGCTGGAAGGAAGGGAAGTCACTTGGGTATTTGCCAAAAATCGTGTAGTAAATGAGGTGACAGGTCAAAGAGAGATTATAGGAGATGTTTCCTTTGGTTTTAGCATGGAGTACTCATCCTGTGAAGATGAGGCTGGTGAAGCAAGAAAAGGGCCACAAGCCTTAATATCTGGGGGACACATCATCTGCTTTATGCTTCTTCTAACGTGGAAGTCATATTAGGATAATGCTAATGGCGTTCAGATAGCAGTCAGGAAGAAAAATGATGGACTATACCTAATGGGATAATTCACATCAGCTTAAGGTAATGAAAGAGAGGAGGTGCCACACAGATGTTTCCAGAAATATGTTTAGGAAATAACATGGCAAGGATTAAGGGATTACCCTAGATTTCTCTATTTAGTTTAGTTTAGAGGAAGGAGTATCCTTCCTGTGAAATGAAAGACTTCTTTCCAGAAGATCTTTACAGATTTTGCAAAGTCAACCTTTGATTTTCTTCATGGTTGCCTAAAGATATTGCACAGATGCTTAACATTGTCTGTCATGAATGAGACCTGGATATTTTAATAATACTCCCAGACTTAATTCCTCAAGTTGAAACCTTCAGAGCATGCTATTTTTGCTAGCCTCTTTTGTTTGCCCTGTGGGTCCATACACACTATCCAGTAGATCTCCTCATGCGCCCAGTCAACTCTTCTCTTCTTCAAACAACGCTGACAACCAGAACCATTCATTCCCTTGCAAGGTGACAGCCCTATGACCTATTCATTCTCTGATAGATTGAGAGCCCTATGACTGCCTCATTCCATGAAAGGGTGACATTCTAATCAATCAATTCTTTTACTTCCTGGATGTAAGAGGCAGGTGTATAGGAGCAGGTTAGCCTAGCAGTCATGTTGCAGCTTGATGTTACCACTACCAGTCATGTTGCACCTTGATGTTACCACTACCAGTCATGTTGCACCTTGATGTTACCACTACCAGTCATGTTGCACTTTGATGTTACCACTACCAGCCATGTTGCACCTTGATATTACCACTACCAGTCATATTGCACCCTGATGTTACCACTACCAGTCATAATGCACCCTAATGTTACCACTCTCCTTATGGCAGCTGGTGGCTTAACTGAAGCATGGCTCCACTTTCCTTGTAGGGGCTGACTACTGCTGCTTCCTCCCAATCTTCTCTGCCTCGGATCTTCCAATGCATGGGGTAGTAATTGATTTCAGGTCATTGGGGTCAATCTCATGGCTTTATCTCTCAATGCCAAAGGGCTGAGGCCCATAGCATTTTGTTTTTAATTTCCTGTTATCTGATGATAGATAGTCAAAAACAATATTTTTTAGCATAATTTCTGGAGTTTCATTTTTTGATATTTCTGGTCTCTATTCTCGCAAAACAATTTTGAACAAATTATTGTTAGTGATGGAGTGGAATGTATAATCAATATCTATGCTTCCTGAACTGCAAATCAATTACACTGTTTTCTGTAATGGAATACTGCAGATGAGTAGTGGGGTACTTTCTTTTCTACCTGTGACATTTTTCCTTTCTCAGTACATATACTAAGTTCTGTGTTACACAGTTATGTAAGATGTGATTTGGGGATGAAGGCCTCCATATATAGGTCTGTGGGGAGGGCTTGCCTCCCTATAAACACACACTTCTGTTATTTTATTACTTGGCTTTTGCATTTCGTTTAGTGGTACAGATGTTTTAGATTTGATGTTAGAGCATCTGGTGTTATTTCATCATAGACCATTATTTCTTCATCGGAAAATGATTATCATTTAAGGAGGAAATTATGTTTAAGAAATATGCAAGGTTACTGCCACTGCTACCCTAAAGTAGAATAACTAATTACCAGCTAGCTCTGTCTCCTCGTTGATGTGACAGCAACTTAAGTGTTTAGAATGATGAGTATAAAAAAAGACTAAAAAAATGGGCTTCATTATAGCATTGAGATGATTTATTTATTTTATTTATTTATTTTAAGTTATTTATCTAACTTCCCTTACATCTACACCACTCTTCAGGAACCAGTTAAGAGCCTTCCTTAAATCTCAGTGGTTATTTACATGTACTAAACCAGACTGATACCCCTTCCTCTTGCTAAACCACCTTTATACCTACCTCAACAGTTATATGTCTTCATATATCCTTCACTATTTATTCAGGAATCATTACAATCTTTCTAGTTTGATCCAACTTTTTCTATCCCTGCCTGAACTGGTACATAATCCAAACTAGCCTTTTAGACATTCATATTATCCCAAAAACTGTGAGTATTTATGAACATAAGACATTTTACAAACAATAGTTATTAATTTTCCTCTCTCTCTATGTCTGACCTACTGCTCTAAATCTACCATACCTTCCTTCTATAGTTACTTCTACTGCTCTTAACCTTACCACACTTACTATCTTAGACCAAATGTATGGTAAAGTGTTGTTATTTTTACAACGTAATGTAGTGTTGCAATGTTTTTTTTCTTTAAGTTGATGCTTAGTATCTACAGTTACTTTGTATAATCCTGTTTGGAGCTTTTCTCCCCGGGACGCTACTGAAAATGGACATATATCCAGATAGACTAGCCCGGTCAATAAATGTAAAATAAATAAAAAATAAATAAAATAATAAAAATGAGTATAAAAAAAAGACTAAAGAAATGGGCTTCAAGATAGCATTGAGATTGTCACAACGAAGAAGAGTTAAGGAGCTTCAATGTGTAATCCTAAATTTAATTACCTCAGTCTTCTTTTACTAAATGTATCTCCTTGATTTATTCATTTGGGGAGACTGGAATTCTAACCATCCTTAAAGAGATGTTGTAAGCAATAATAAATATGAAGGGTGCATTAGAAAGTAAGAGAGCTTTTGAAGCACTGTAATAACCCAATCCAAAAGGGCATGTTTTTCCACTGATATTCTGATTTTGGTAGGCGAGGAATTTAAGAGATAAACATTTAGTTAGTAGATTTATATGAATGCAATATGTGTTACAGCACCAGCATACATTGACATGTGAGAAGAATCATATGTTTTTGGATGTAAAAATGTCAAGAACTGTGTATTTTATTAAAGGTATGAAATTATAAATATGCAGTAGAAAGGAACAATGTTTAAACATTCAACTTCCAATCATAAACTGCATTGTCTCATGCTGATGTAGAAATCTAAGAGTTCTAAGCAGCTTGGTTTAAACGATGGAAAATGTTAGCTTTGCTTTGAAAACAACACTAACCTCCTAGGAGTACTGAATTGACACACCATTTCTGTTTGGTATGGAAGTTCTGATTTGGGAAACAAACACAACTGTTTAGATGCAGTTATAATTAGTCTGTCATCTACTATGTGCCCAAAATCTTTTCTTTAATTCTCCCCCTTGCAAATCTTGACATTTATATTAATTGGTCTTTAAACTGTTTCTATTTAATTTTATCTTAAGTAGTGCATTTTCATTTATTCCTTTAGAAATGCTTGTCCCAAGTATTTTATTTACTAGTTTCTAAGGATAACTTCACAATGCAGGTATGATTATTGACATCTACCCTTTTTGCAGGTGGACATTTTGGCTCTAAGCTACTATAATTTAATGCAGTAGCTTGATGCAATGGATGAGTGCTGATTAAGCTAAGAGCATCATACTAGAATGGTTAAGTTGAAGTCAGCTGCATCATGAGATAAAGGAAAGGGTATTGTTACTACAGCTGCACTGGTATCCCCTCCTGAGAATGCGTGTATAAGTGTGTGTATGTATTGCATGCGTGTGTGCATGCATGCATGTGTGCGTTCATGCGTGTGCACGCGCGCCCGCGTGCGTGAGTGTGTGTGTGTGTGTGTGTGTGTGTGTGTGTGTGTGTGTGTGTGTGTGTGTGTGTGTATGTATGTGTGTGTGTGTGTCTGTTTAAATAATTTGTTTAAATATCAGTTGCTGTTGGTAGCTTTTCAGAAGGTGGCATTGGGCTCAGACTGTAGTGGATGAAATCCTGGAAAGCTACTGGATATAACTCCATTCTGGAGCTGAGCAGTGTAAATCTTATTTTGGTATGAAAGGTGCTTTTCAAAAGTAGAATTCATTTTAAATCAGCTCTTAAGGTCAACCATTGCTTTGCTGACTTTATTTCCTCTCCTCTCTAGAGCATATCTCCATCTCTCTAGGGTCTCCTCAATCTGTTCCCTACTCTCACTACAGATCACAATATAATCCATAAACATCATAACCCACAGGGACTCCTGTCAGATCTTGTCTGTCAATGTGTCTATCATCATTGCAAATAAGAAAGGGCACAGAGCTGATCCTTGATGTAATCACACCTCCACCTTGAATGCATCCATCACTTCTATTGCAGACCTCACTACTGGCACACTACTCTCATACATATCTTGTATCATTCTTACATACGTCTCTGACTCTCCAAAATTCCTTATACAATACCACAACTCCTCTCTTGGCAACCTGTCATATGTCCACAAAGACACAATGCAACTCCTTCTGACATTCTCTATAATTCTCTATCAACATCCTCAGAGCAAACATCACACCTGTAGTGCTCTTTCCTGGCATGAAACCATTATGCTGATTATTAATCATCAGCTCCCTTCTTAACCTAGCTTCCACTACTCTTTCCCATAACTTTGTACTGTGACAGATCAATTTTAGTCCTCTGTAGTTAGTACAGCTCTGCACCTCACCCTTATTCCTAAAAATCTGTACTAAAACACTTCTTCTCCAATCCTCAGGCATCCTCTCACTTTCCAAGATGTCATTAAACAATCTGGTTAAAAACTGCACTGCTATCTCTTCCAAATACCTCCATGCTTCCACAGGTATGTCATCTGGACCAACAGCCTTTCCATTCTTTATCCTCTTCATAGCTGTCCTTATTTCCTCCTTGCTATTCCATTGCACTTTCTGATTCACTATGCACACATCATCCATCCTTCTCTCTCTCTCATTCTCTTCATTATTAAGTTCACACTCATAATGGAATATGTACTCTGAGCACAGCTTTCATCCTTATTTCTTATGGCACATTAATACATCAGTACAGCTTTGGCTACACAGAAGTTGTAGCAAGATTACTGAGACACATATACCCCAGCCTTAGATACACACACAAAATAATCTTTCTAATATTAGGCAAACCTCATGTTGGCCACTCACAAAAAGAGTTCTAATAGGAACACTGATAATTTTTTTTTTCAGTTTAAAAATGTGTCACTGACTTCACAGCAGTTATATAATTTAATAGTAAAACAATAATAGCTTTATAATATATGTTAAGCAAAGTAAAGATTTTAAAAACTAGCATTATTTCTGGCATTCTTCAAATTTAAAACAAAATGAGTTACAAAATGAGTTACAAACCCAAAATGCTGTAAGACCTGGTCTTGTTTATTTTGGAAGAGGTTTATTAGACTTGAGCACATTGGCTGCAGCATGCTGGCTTTGTATCTCCTTTTGATTGCATTCTTAAAACTTACATTTGTCCAATACACTTTCCAGTCAGGCCCACAGTATATATGGGAGTGTCTAAAACTGAACCATTAAGTCTGTGGTGATGCAACTCCACCCACTGGTGATGGAATCACAGACCTATATCACAGATCTGTGTAATTTTTTGAAAAAGAAAAATAAATAGATTTTAAAACTCTTCTTAGATTTAGATTAGCTACAATGGATATTGCATCACTACATACTTGCATACTATATGACAATGCCATGGAAATGGTCGGAGATTTATTGATAGCAGTGGATGACTTAAGTAACTTGCATACCATATTTGTACATGTCTTGAACTAAAAAAAAATAGATTTTTTAATGTTGTGGTAATTAAAGGGTAGTCCTCGGCAGATATGGATTCTGCGTTTTCTAATTTAGCCCTGAATCAGTGGGAGAAGTCTTACCTATGTAATAATTACTTATTCCAAAATATTTATTTTATTGTCATTTTAGAGACAATTTATTTTCCTTTGAGCAGAGACTGATTCATAATTAATTTGAACAAGAAAACAACTTTGCTGAGGTTTACTACTTTATGCACTTTTCTTGTATGTGTTTTGAAGATTAAATGTCTATAATCAGGTTTTACATTCTACTATTCATGGAAAGGAAACCTTTGCTAATGCATTATTAGTTTAAGAACTTTTGATCCAATTTAGATGAAGTGTAGCACAGTCAAGTGTCTGTTTATAAAATTTTGAAATTTTTGTAACAGGAAGATGTTTGGAAGGATGAAATATGCTCTGATAAAAATGTTTATAGACAGGTGCTATGAGTTTCATTATGTTTACGATATAGATTTGAGTGTAAAAGAGATTAAGCAAGTCTTTTCCAATTTTAATCAATGGATTTGTTAAGACTACAGAAAACAAAGATTTTCACAAGCATTAGAGTCTGAAATATAGCATTGATACTGCTGAAATGAAACATATTTGAGAACTAAAGAATTTTAGCTTTAAATAGTAGAAGAAGCTCGTTTTTTTTACTAATAGCGTCATGTATAATTTAAAAGAATTTTAGAAAGAGAGTGTAGAAGAAAGATCTCGTTTGGCTAGAACAATTATGTAGTGACATTAATAAGCTACAGATTGTTTAAGTGCAAATCAAAGATTGTGGTATATGTGGCTAGGAGCTCAAGCTGTGACAGTGTCAAAGGCAAAACTGCATGAAGGCCATTGTAGTATATCCATGAACATCGTTATGATATGGGAAGTAAATATATACATAAAATTCTTAACTTAATAAGTACTCTATTATGCATGGGACTACAGTAGAAGGAGAAAAGGCAGTTTGAGTCAGAACTCTTAGTGGATGCTACCCCCCCTAACGTAATAAAGGAACATTTTAATATTAAGATCTTTTTGAGACTAAAATCTGCAATATAATGGATGTAATTAATGCAAATGCAGGCCATTTCTATTAGTTTCTTTGGGTGTTCACCTTCCTATCTACCTCAGTACAAATATTGATATTTATTGTAATTTTTGCCAAGTGCTTCTTCGAGTATCTTGCCAATCTACTTTCAACAACTCCTATGCAATTGTTCCTCATTACTGTGGTTATTTTTTTTGGATATTTTGACAATACCCAATGTCATTTGCATAAATATGAATGATATTGAGTCAGTGACTGAATTACTTTATCACCATTCACCATGTTCATGTGAGCAGAAAGGTTGAAAAACAAGCCATCGGAGGCAAGTCAGTACTAAATTATTTTCTAAGCATAAAGGAAATATTCTTTTTATACAAATATTTGAATGTGTATGTAAATTGCAGCTACGTGGTCAATAGCAAAGGATAAACCTGTGCAAGCTTTTGCAAAGTAGATTGATTCTGAGTGCGTTAATTATGATAACATGTGTCCTTTTTAAATATTTCTGGCTCACACCTGCTGTGTGAAAACCATAAGATACTGGCAGCAATTTCACTGCAGAAATAAGCACTTCCATACGAGGATGATTGGATGCCAAGCTGTTAATTTTCAAATATTTTGAGTCCTTATGAGAAGGGAATGCAAAGTCAATATTTTTATGAGGACACACAAATCTAGCTGACAGATCGAGTGTAACTCATCTGAAGAGTTAGATAAAGAGAGTGACTTCTCTTTAGTGAGCAGAGCATAAGTGCCTCTGGGTGTAGGTGAAACAATGGAGAAGGCTATAAGACCACAGAAGGTTGTTCCTCAGCCAAAAGGGAAGTCACTGTTTTTTAATGCAATCCAGCATCCTAGGGTTAGAGGTTTCCAGTATTTTGAAGTGGTACATGTTTGGCGCAAATGTCCACAGAGATAGGGCAAGGATAATGATGGTTTACCTTGAACTTGCAACTGCCCCAGAGTATTATAAGGGCCTTATCCATATCCTGATAGTCAGCAAAGGAACTTGCATATTCCATTTACAGCAATGTTGTAGGCTACAAGCTTGTTAATCCTTTGTCTCTACCAACTGGTGTCAGTGAGTGCTGATTAAGCTAAGAGCATCATACTAGAATGGTTAAGTTGAAGTCAGCTGCATCATGAGATAAAGGAAAGGGTATTGTTACTACAGCTGCACTGGTATCCCCTCCTGAGAATGCGTGTATAAGTGTGTGTATGTATTGCATGCGTGTGTGCATGCATGCATGTGTGTGCGTGCGTTCATGTGTGTGCACGTGCACCCGCGTGCGTGTGTGTGTGTGTGTGTGTGTGTGTGTGTGTGTGTGTGTGTGTGTGTGTGTGTATGTATGTGTGTGTGTGTCTGTTTAAATAATTTGTTTAAATATCAGTTGCTGTTGGTAGCTTTTCAGAAGGTGGCATTGGGCTCAGACTGTAGTGGATGAAATCCTGGAAAGCTACTGGATATAACTCCATTCTGGAGCTGAGCAGTGTAAATCTTATTTTGGTATGAAAGGTGCTTTTCAAAAGTAGAATTCATTTTAAATCAGCTCTTAAGGTCAACCATTGCTTTGCTGACTTTATTTCCTCTCCTCTCTAGAGCATATTTCCATCTCCCTAGGGTCTCCTCAATCTGTTCCCTACTCTCACTACAGATCACAATATAATCCATAAACATCATAACCCACAGGGACTCCTGTCAGATCTTGTCTGTCAATGTGTCTATCATCATTGCAAATAAGAAAGGGCACAGAGCTGATCCTTGATGTAATCACACCTCCACCTTGAATGCATCCATCACTTCTATTGCAGACCTCACTACTGGCACACTACTCTCATACATATCTTGTACCATTCTTACATACGTCTCTGACTCTTCAAAATTCCTTATACAATACCACAACTCCTCTCTTGGCAACCTGTCATATGTCCACAAAGACACAATGCAACTCCTTCTGACATTCTCTATAATTCTCTATCAACATCCTCAGAGCAAACATCACATCTGTAGTGCTCTTTCCTGGCATGAAACCATTATGCTGATTATTAATCATCAGCTCCCTTCTTAACCTAGCTTCCACTACTCTTTCCCATAACTTTGTACTGTGACAGATCAATTTTAGTCCTCTGTAGTTAGTACAGCTCTGCACCTCACCCTTATTCCTAAAAATCTGTACTAAAACACTTCTTCTCCAATCCTCAGGCATCCTCTCACTTTCCAAGATTTCATTAAACAATCTGGTTAAAAACTGCACTGCTATCTCTTCCAAATACCTCCATGCTTCCACAGGTATGTCATCTGGACCAACAGCCTTTCCATTCTTTATCCTCTTCATAGCTGTCCTTACTTCCTCCTTGCTATTCCATTGCACTTTCTGATTCACTATGCACACATCATCCATCCTTCTCTCTCTCTCATTCTCTTCATTATTAAGTTCACACTCATAATGGAATATGTACTCTGAGCACAGCTTTCATCCTTATTTCTTATGGCACATTAATACATCAGTACAGCTTTGGCTACACAGAAGTTGTAGCAAGATTACTGAGACACATATACCCCAGCCTTAGATACACACACAAAATAATCTTTCTAATATTAGGCAAACCTCATGTTGGCCACTCACAAAAAGAGTTCTAATAGGAACACTGATATTTTTTTTTTCAGTTTAAAAATGTGTCACTGACTACACAACAGTTATATAATTTAATAGTAAAACAATAATAGCTTTATAATATATGTTAAGCAAAGTAAAGATTTTAAAAACTAGCATTATTTCTGGCATTCTTCAAATTTAAAACAAAATGAGTTACAAACCCAAAATGCTGTAAGACCTGGTCTTGTTTATTTTGGAAGAGGTTTATTAGACTTGAGCACATTGGCTGCAGCATGTTGGCTTTGTATCTCCTTTTGATTCCATTCTTAAAATTTACATTTGTCCAATACACTTTCCAGTCAGGCCCACAGTATCTATGGGAGTGTCTAAAACTGAACCATTAAGTCTTTGGTGATGCAACTCCACCCACTGGTGATGGAATCACAGACCTATATCACAGATCTGTGTAATTTTTTGAAAAAGAAAAATAAATAGATTTTAAAACTCTTCTTAGATTTAGATTAGCTACAATGGATATTGCATCACTACATACTTGCATACTATATGACAATGCCATGGAAATGGTCGGAGATTTATTGATAGCAGTGGATGACTTAAGTAACTTGCATACCATATTTGTACATGTCTTGAACTAAAAAAAACTAGATTTTTTAATGTTGTGGTAATTAAAGGGTAGTCCTCGGCAGATATGGATTCTGCATTTTCTAATTTAGCCCTGAATCAGTGGGAAAAGTCTTACCTATGTAATAATTACTTATTCCAAAATATTTATTTTATTGTCATTTTAGAGACAATTTATTTTCCTTTTAGCAGAGACTGATTCATAATTAATTTGAACAAGAAAACAACTTTGTTGAGGTTTACTACTTTATGCACTTTTCTTGTATGTGTTTTGAAGATTAAATATCTATAATCAGGTTTTACATTATACTATTCATGGAAAGGAAACATTTGCTAATGCATTATTAGTTTAAGAACTTTTGATCCAATTTAGATGAAGTGTAGCACAGTCAAGTGTCTGTTTATAAAATTTTGAAATTTTTGTAACAGGAAGATGTTTGGAAGGATGAAATATGCTCTGATAAAAATGTTTATAGACAGGTTTGATATAGATTTGAGTGTAAAAGAGATTAAGCAAGTCTTTTCCAATTTTAATCAATGGATTTATCAAGACAACAGAAAACAAATATTTTCACAAGCATTAGAGTCTGAAATATAGCATTGATACTGCTGAAATGAAACATATTTGAGAACTAAAGAATTTTAACTTTAAATAGTAGAAGAAGCTCGTTTTTTACTAATAGCGTCATGTATAATTTAAAAGAATTTTAGAAAGAGAGTGTGGAAGAAAGATCTCATTTGGCTAGAACAATTATGTAGTGACATTAATAAGCTACAGATTGTTTAAGTGCAAATCAAAGATTGTGGTATATGTGGCTAGGAGCTCAAGCTGTGACAGTGTCTGTAAAGGCAAAACTGCATGAAGGCCATTGTAGTATATCCATGAACATTGTTATGATATGGGAAGTAAATATATACATAAAATTCTTAATAAGTACTCTATTATGCATGGGACTACAGTAGAAGGAGAAAAGGCAGTTTGAGTCAGAACTCATAGTGGATGCTACTCCCCCCAATGTAATAAAGGAACATTTTAATATTAAGATCTTTTTGAGACTAAAACCTCCAATATAATGGATGTAATTAATGCAAATGCAGGCCATTTCTATTAGTTTCCTTGGGTGTTCACCTTCCTATCCACCTCAGTATAAATATTGATATTTATTGTAATTTTCACCAAGTGCTTCTTCGAGTATCTTGCCAATCTACTTTCAACAACTCCTATGCAATTGACCCTCATTACTGTGGTTAATTTTTTGGATATTTTGACAATACCCAATGTCATTTGCATAAATATGAATGATATTGAGTCAGTGACTGAATTACTTTATCACCATTCACCATGTTCATGTGAGCAGAAAGGTTGAAAAACAAGCCATCGGAGGCAAGTCAGTGCTAAATTATTTTCTCAGCATAAAGGAAATATTCTTTTTATACAAATATTTGAATGTGTGTGTAAATTGCAGCTACGTAGTCAATAGCAAAGGGTAAACCTGTGCAAGCTTTTGCAAAGTAGATTGATTCTGAGTGCGTTAATTATGATAACATGTGTCCTTTTTGAATATTTCTGGCTCACACCTGCTGTGTGAAAACCATAAGATACTGGTAGCAATTTCACTGCAGAAATAAGCACTTCCATAGGAGGGTAATTGGATGTCAAGCTGTTAATTTTCAAATATTTTGAGTCCTTATGAGAAGGGAATGCAAGGTCAGTATTTTTATGAGGACACACAAATCTAGCTGACAGATCAAGAGTGTAACTCATCTGAAGAGTTAGATAAAGAGAGTGACGTCTCTTTAGTGAGCAGAGCATAAGTGCCTCTGGGTGTAGGTGAAACAATGGAGAAGTCTATAAGACCATATAAGGTTGTTCCTCAGCCAAAAGGGAAGTCACTGTTTTTTAATGCAATCCAGCATCCTAGGGTTAGAGGTTTCCAGTATTTCGAAGTGGTACATGTTTGGCGCAAATGTCCACAGAGATAGGGCAAGGATAATGATGGTTTGCCTTGAACTTACAACTGCCCCAGAGTATTATAAGGGCCTTATCCATATCCTGATAGTCAGCAAAGGAACTTGCATATTCCATTTACAGCAATGTTGTAGGCTACAAGCTTGTTAATCCTTTCTCTCTACCAACTGATGTCGGCAGTGAGAGATTCAAGGCACATAGCCACTGTAGCATCAAAAAAATGAATGAATGGCAGAGCTTCTGTTAGAACTAGGCTTTAATCAACATTTTGAGTATTTCAGTTTTATCTTATAAGGTTTCTAAGGGGTCAGACTTGTCCTTAACCAGGAATTGATGACTACTGAGAACTTTCAGGATTTATGAAAAACATCTCATTGGAATGACACATTTTGAGTTTTTTTTTTTTTTGAGAATAAAATTGCAAGTTTTAAAGAACTATTTAAGTTTGTTAGTAATAGTCAGTTTCATGATTCTGCATGCTCTGCTTGTCCCTTTTAATAAAATGTCACACATTCTTTAATATAGGTACTGGTATAATGTTAAGATACTAAATTCATAATTTTTTCCAGAATAAGTAAAGTAACAAGCCATCACCCTAACAACATCACTCAGTCTCAGCCTTCATACAGGTTTGGTAACAAGGAAATGGAGAACATCTACAATCATTCACCTGCATAGGGGAGAAGCTTCTGCAATTAATGATCCATATGTGTGATCAAACTCATATGCAAAAAAAATATATATATATTATTTTTACCAATCTCTACACTGTTTCTTCTATATTTATATATATTTTTCTCTTTTTTTCTCTCGTACGTTGTTTGTTCTCAGTATTTTATATTAGCTTAATGCTACTATAAGACTCTATATTAGCCTCTCTCATGTACAATCTAAATAATGTATTATAACTCGTGTTACTATTGTATATAATGTATTATTTGTTACTGCCTATGCTTGGAGCTTTTCTCCCTGGGCCTCTACTGAAAATGGACATATATCCAGTTAGACTAGCCTGGTCAACAAATGTAAAATAAAATAAATAAATAAATAAAATAAATAAGTGGGAATAAAGCCTTACATCACTCACTGGATTGCCAACAGTGTAATAGATAGGACTCAGGAGATTAAAACTGGGGATGCTATATCAACAAAGAGATTAGTCACCAATAGAGTCCCCCATGGTTAGGTGCTCCTGTTTGGCATCTACTTCTACAAAGTAAAAACCAATACCAAAGGGCACCGGCTGATTAAGTTTGAAGATGACTGCAAGCCAGGAACAGTTACTGAATCAGCAAATGACTTGACCATCCTGCAGGAAGGTTTGTCCCAACCAAATTACTGCTGCCAGAATTATGAACTGAAAGAAATGGCAAAATATACATTATTGTATCCTTTCGGAAGTCATCTACCCTTGAGAACTATAAAATTAACATACACCCCTGAGAGTTGATCCAGTGTACAGAATTTGTGATCTTATGTTGACAGTGACCTAACTTTCAGGCATGTGACCACTGTTTTAAGAAAGTCCTTGCATATATTGCAGAGTTTATAAACAAAGGGATTGCAATTAGATCTAGAGAAGTCACTGCTCCTCTTTATTTATCCCTGCATTTGGCCAGTCATTGAGTATAATGCCCCCTTTGGCATGCATCTGTCCTGATACAAGCAACAAGCAAAAGGTTCACAGAGTTACCTTACTAAAAAAGATACAAGCCTAAACAACATATCCTACATGAACTACCTCACATCCCTGTCACTGTACTCATTATCTTACAGACTGCTAAAAGGTGATCTAGGTCTAGCATACAAGGCATCCTTCATTCCAGTACTGATGAAGCCATTACACATCAGCAAGTCAAATCCCATCAGAAATACTCAGACCGGATATCTTAATCTCTTCTGCAACATCAACAGAACAGTTTGGAGGGGTGGATGCATCTCAGAGGTTTTCACTGGTTCTAATTGATAGAGATAGCTAATAAATGCTTTATCCCCTGGATACATCCTCTCAAATTATCTCTAGTATGATCCCAGTTATTCTCACTAGGGATAAAATATTATTGTGCACTCTGGGATGGGTGGGGGTCAATCCAACACCAAAAGGGATAGCTTAATTCAAGCACCAAAAGGGAACTGGTTAGGCTTAGGGTTGCCACTTTTTTAAATGCCCAAAGTGGGAAATTTTTGGTACAAATGTCAGATTTTGCAGGCCGAAACATACCAACAGCCAGTACAAAGGACAGAATCTCACTTTTTTGCCTAAATAAAAGCTTATTCTTGTAGCATTTTAGTTGCGTATTCTGTTTCTTATAACATTTAGGTGTTTCAAATACAGAATAACTGTTTTATGCAACTATTACATAAAATATAGGAAATAATTTTGTCCTAAAATCTCAGGACATCTGCCATTTTACAATATTTTTGCAGGACACAACTGCCCAAAGAGGGACTGTCCCTCGCAAAGTGGGACAGGTGGTAACCCTAGTTAGGCTTAAAATGGATCTCAAGGACAGCTGGACTTGTATTCACCTCTGAACTAATGAACAGAGCTAAACATTTCTAGTATGCACATCAGAGGATTTAAATACTGTAAACCATGTGTTAAAATGCAAGTCAGAGGACTTAAATACTGTAAACTGTTTATTAAATGTTCATAATGGCAGAAGGAGGCACTAAGTCTATAAACTCTCTCAAGTGTGTCTACCCTTCCCACTCCCACCTTTCTCCTCACTATTTTTCTACCTCCCCCTTTTCTTCTTGTATGTCTCTGGGTTCAGTGAATGTTTTTATGTAAAGCAGAGAGGATAATATAATTAATAAGTTGTGTCTGCATGCCAAAGAAATGATAAACTCTTCATTATAAAATACACATTAAAATAAGAATAACAGAGCATTGTAAGGATGTTAATGTTAACAACAAAGTAGAAAATTTGAAGTGCACTTTAATAGTCCAAGCAATAACATTGCTTCAATTAAATAATATAGCCTGGGAAAAATGTATACGGGAGGTACCAGAGAGTCAATGAAGGGATTAGAAGCTATAGTTTGAACTATGTGCAAAGTGGGATAATTATTGGTATGAAAATGTGATGGCCACCTAATGCAAGGATAGAATTCACTAAATAAAACATTGATCCATAGAATGACTGAAAGCAAAAGAACAATCTGAAAAGGCTAAGATCAGGAGAAAATATTATATAAGTAATGATATGAATTTGCAAAGACTTTGGCGTAACTGTTAACAGATGTGCCTGGTGTCCTAAAGTCCTTGCGGTCATGAAGAGCAGGACTCCATAAATGACTGAATAACAGCAACATATAAGTAAAATAAAAATCAAAGTGTGTGTTATTGTTTTTGTCAATTCAAATGTAATGCAATTAAAAAATATATATTACTTTAAATTGATGTACTAATTTATTTTTTTAACTGAACCCTGTATTGTAATTGATGAAAACATGTATTTTTATTATATAAAAATCATTCTTGAGGTAAAAGTAATCATCTTATGAAAGATGAAAAGCATAATGCTCAGGAAACATTTTTGATCATTAAAATGTTAAACAGAAAATAACACTTGTTTGTTTGCACGCGATGGAATTTCAAGTTTCCTACTCCACTATTTTGTTTTGTTCATGCCTTATATTAATTGCTATTTCTCATGTCCATGCTTTGCAATGACACCGGGAACAACAGTGCATTGAAATTCTTAAGAGATAATGGCATACCTTAGCTAATCAGTTATGAAGCAGATAAAGTGCAGTTGAGCAGATTCGATGCAACTCAGCGCTTGGTCATTGCTTTTGTCCTGAAAGTGATTAGATGGTCTTCTAGTGGAAACAAAAATTATGAGAAGAAACATTTTGCTATGGACTTGACAAACAAAACCTCAATTACTGACAATTTACATGCATACAAATTAACAGATAAAAACAAACTTTTTGAAAAAAAAAATGAGAGGAAGCATCATGTAGTAAACAAAACAATGGACTGAATTTTTTGTGTAGCATAAGCATTGGAACTATCAGTCCCTGGTTATTACTTTATAACTAGCTTTATAAAGTGACTTAAGTTCTTTAGTGTGGAGTGACTTTTTTAAGTTTATTCTTGGTCAGTTTTATTCTAAGTAAAAATGTTAGCCATTGATGAGAAATTGAAGAAAACTTTACAAATGTGTTTTGAAAAAAAAAAAGCAGCTAAAAGTGACACTGATAATTAAAAAGGAAAGTATCTTTGAATAAAAGCATTTTAAGAGAAGGTTAAGCTTTACATATAAAAAGCAATATCTTGCTAGGTAGAGCCATGCTGATTCACATCACTGCAGGAACGTGAAGTTCTAAGCATGTAGATTGTTTTTCTTTGAACTACATTAGAATGACTGATCAGTTAAGACTAAACTCAGAAAGTGGTTTTACATGGCAAAACTGAGAAGGCTGTTCTTTTTCTTCATCTCAAACACCTTTCCCTTTACAAAATGAGAAATTCCAGCAGCTTGCACTTCAGGGGAGGAGGGACAACCGTAGGACATAAAGATAGTTAATGTGTCTTTGGTTGTACTACATCCCATTATTTAACTGAATTGAATATCAGATTAAAGTTTGTGCCAAAACAGTTAACAAGTTTTCATGGTCTACAAACTGGTTTCGTTCATTTTATTAGAAAACTACATTTACAATATCATCTTTTAGGAGGAAATAAAATGCAAGTATGAATATGTCTTTGTAAAGGAATGTGTTGCAGTCAAATTCTTTAATATACAAGGATAATATCCTTATTAAAATTATCTTTTTATCAAAGAGAATATGAATATTAACATGAAATTGCTGTTGATTAAACATATATGGACTGTACTGAGATTCACACCAGTTAATTTTCAAAAAGCCTGCCAGAAATGAAAATTAAATACAGGTACTTACCTAACTGTTATAACACAGATATAAACATGTGCATTTGAAATGTTTAAAAGAAAACAAAATTACACTTAGATGTGAAGAATTGCTGACTTCAGAAAATAGAGACTATATATCATGAAATGAATTTTAAACAAGATGATGGAGAACCTTTTAGTCTTAAATAAAAGTAAGTCCACTGAAATGTTACTTGGAAAAAATGTCTACCTTTGATTTGCAGAATATACTATTGGATACCACCTTCTCCTACAGAAAACATGGCTTCTTGTCTGGGAAGAGTATGACCCTAGCCTTCTGGTCTCTGATTGATTAAATCCTTATGTCGATAGATAAAAGCCATGTTTTCTGGTACAATTTTAAAGACCTAACCAAAGTATTTCACTTGGTCAATCAATCCTCTCTTATAATCCTCCTTTCAAGACTAGGCATTATCCCTGATGCCATCTCTTGGTTCCAATATGGCAGTTATCTGACTTCCATTTTTCACTGAATTATAACTCTTGTTCTTCTCTCTCCTCTCCACTCTTCAGATATACATCTCAAGGAACCATTCATGCTTCGTATCTGTTGTCTGTATATATCAAAAACATCCATTCGGTCTTCCTTACCTTTGTCTCCACCTATAAACAGATGGAACTGTACTCTATAGCTCTAACAACTCTTTAAATGCATTACAGCAAGACCTACAATATGTCTTCAATATGTCTTCAATTGCCTCAGTGAGTGGTTAACAAAGAAACTCATGCTAAATACATAAAAACCTAACTCAATGATTTTTGGTACTAAACAAAACTCAAAAGATCCAAGAAAACATTATCTATGATCAACCATCCCTTAGAGCAAGTCTCCTCTTTCAAACATCTTTGTCTCTGTTTAGCCCTACTCAACTGAACTTTCACCTTTATCCTGATAATGCACATAGAAAAAGTTGAATCCCCTAGTTTTTGGGCACAAAAAATCCCCTTTTTATGCTGCACCAGATTTTATATAGGGAAAAGAATCTTACTCCCACAACTCAAATTCAGCTTTCCTCTTACATCAGCAACCTCTACTAAAAAGTCCACTACAATTCAAACCCTAGCAAGCAAAATATGTAGAAATATGAAGAAAAGTCCAACACTGTATAACACTATGAATGCAAGCTGGCTGCCAGTTTTTCAAAAAGCAAACCTGTTCCTAGGATCACAACTGCTCAAACCCTTACTTGAACATACTCCATTCTCCTTTAACCTCAAAACTAGTAAAACAAACCCCTCACCCTCAAACACACATATAAGCTAAGAAACATGAACCACTCAGGCCCTAAGACACAACCCCACACTCCAAGCTTAATAGCAGACCACTGCATTCTTAGTTTTAGATCCCAAACCGTGGTAGTCTTTCTCACCTATAATTAAAGACTCCTCTTCTTATTCCAAGAAGTAGTGTTCTCATCTAAAATTGCATTTAGTTAGTGAATCAAACAGAATTTAGCTGTTACCCCCTGGATAACATTACTTAAGTCTACTTTACATCTTCTCATTTCTAACTCAACCACTATGATCCTTTGTTCGTTTTCAAAACTCTAATTTATTTTAATCGAATTTCTTAAAAATGTTTTGAAACTATTTTACATATTGTAAATTAATACGTAGGACTTACTATACATCCTAAGCACTTCTGTACCATTGTATTGTTTTACAGTCACTTACGCGTTATTGTACTCTTGTCTATTTTGTATGTCTGGTCAGATTTTCACACTGAGCCAAGACTGAAATTGGTGAGACTTGATCAGTGCTCTACCCCATAAGCAAATTCAAATAAATAAATAAACATCATGTATATTAGTGTTGGGTCACAGTAGATGGAATAGTTTCACACAAGCATTCAGCACTTAATTGGTGCCTATCTAGAAGTGCAGTACTTGTGAGAGGGAAACTATATGTTTTCTTAACTACATTTTTAACAAAATGTTGTTTCAGCTGGCAAAACAGATTACAGAATGTTGGTGCAACTATGACATTTCAGATGAGTTCATATTCACTGGGAGTAGAAATAAAACAATGAAATATACAATCTGTGGATATGATGTCATAAAATGATTCTAGATTTCAATTTAGTTTTTATAAACCAAGGAGCTATTAACACACCCCATGCCTCCACATTAAAGGAAAGTTTGGTACAAATTAGCAACAGATCGAAAAGTTGTTACATACCTCATGCACCAACACCACCTTTTCAACTAAGTAATCATGTGGCATCTAAAACTCCTTATGTACTACAATATATTGTTGCTGGTCCTTTAACCATAATGAAATGGATGTCAAGATTCACCCCCTAAGATTTCTTCTTAAGCTGAATGTCTGGCATTCATTTATCAAGCATGATACAGTGGTTGTGATTGAAGAACTACTCATAATCCTGTATGTTTTGTAACCATCCAGTACATATCATCCTCACCTTTAACAAACTCTCCCAAAAGGAAAATATAAAAGGGTAAGGATGAATATTAATAGAAGGTCAAAGTTTTCCGAAAGTACAAATAGTTAAACAAAAGCTGATATCTAGAAAGTATGGCAAGAAGGTATCAGAACAAGGATAGATATTATCAAATGTTCTGATTTACTTTGTATTCAGGTGAAAATGTATTATGATTCTTCCAAAGCAGTGCAGTCAGAGGGTTAAAAGCTCTAAAGAAATGAAAATTATCAGTGGATTAGTGTTTTTGAGAAGTATAAAAGATTAGGTTCTCTTGTTTGTGGAAGCAGTTCAGCTAGTGAATAGGTAAATCTAAAACTAATAACATAGTTTGAAATCTATATTAAAGAAACATTTTTAATGCAGAAAAGAATGTGTAATATATAAGTTATCATAACAACCCAAAAGAATGTCACACTAATCAAACTAAATAGACACTTTAGAATTTCAAAAAGGGCATATTAGGGATGGCATTGTTAGGAAAGCATTATATAAACTTGCTGAGTGTATTAATTAAAGTCATAACATTTTAAAAAAAAACTAAAGTTTTACTGTGCAGTAAAACTCAAAACCTTTCCTTTAGCACTGCCACTGCTAGTTATCATTTCCAAGCCTTTCCTTCCACATTTCCACTAAACATGAATTGCTTTTCCCAGAGATGCAGCTGGCTCAGCTAGCGCCGTGTGCCAGTTCACAAATTGTGCCCCACCCCCTCAGCTCTAAAAGAACTTCTGCTTACATCAGAAATCCAACTGGCTTACTACAGTACAGCAGCCGATCCACACCACACACCACCATCACCCCCCAGCTCTTCAATTGAAGTGAAAAAAGTCTTTTAAAAGCCCACCGACTTCCTAAAGTAATTCAACCGATCAGGCATCACCACATACATGTCCCACTTCAAGTGAAGACCATCAAAACAAACAAACAAATAAAATGTTGAGATGAAGTAGCTAATGCTTTCTGCCTGGTAAATTGTGCCCTTTGCCCTACTCTTGTTACCATACTGGCTTACTGGCTATACCCATTTTTGTGTCCTGAGAGAGATGACCAATTATGTTCTGTTCCGCACTCCTTTGTATATGTCTAAAACAAGCACAGAAAGTGCACTATGGAGTACTGCTCCTAGTACTAAACTCTGCAGTACTCCACTAGCCATCTAATTCTGATGCTGCTTATTTCACCCAAATCCAGACACACAATGCACTACAACTGTGACACATCGAAGAGGAAAAATTCCAAATAAACTCATCAAAAATCATTACAGCCTTCTTTGTCCTATATCCTTCATCCACGCACAACTCTAATTTCATTGTCCTGCTCCTACCCATGGACCTTGTTTTTTTCCTAGTGACGACATGTAAGACTAAGGCAATGTTTCCACAACTTTCCATGTGACAGCTCTTAGACTAACTAGCTTGATTTTTTTTAGACATTCCCTGCCTCTTGCTCTCTTGTGCAACAGTACCATGCTAGAACTTTTGTACTAGCAAATGATCTCTCTGATAAGGGATATGCCAATCCACTGACAAAATGTCTGAAGAGTCTGGTTAGCAGCCCTCTGGTCTTTCCCTTGTCTCCTTCCTAGGGCCAAACAGCTCCCCCCCTGCCCTGTCTTGTCTCCTCTGTAATACATTCCTCCCAGGATGGTTTAGCCTCACCTTGCTTTCCTATTGGAAAACAAAAGATTTGCTACTATTGCTTTTTTCCCATTTTTTTTAAATGTCCTGATATTTTGCTAAGCCTAATCAGGTTTGTGCCACTCTTCCTTCTTTCTGCTACATACATAAACAAATAGTAGTCCTGTTCATGAACCTTTTAGCCAGCACTCTTGATTCTAGAAGCCTCATTCTGTATGGATTTCCCGAGTCCCAACTCCTCATTTTTATCTGTATCCCATAACATGTTACAATGTTAATATTTAGTAAAACCTGTCATCCTGTGATTTGTATACCATTTATACAGGGATATGAAATGCATATTGTTGATAAAGCATTGCAAATGTACAGTGTTCTACAATTTCATGTCTATTTTTCATTACTTTCTGTATAAACAGTAAGCTATCACTTTTAATTTCACAGTATCTGGTATCCTAGGTTACCTTCTGTGTGTTCTTTTAAGCTATTATATTTTGATTAAATGGTATTAGCAGGTAGTATATTAAAAAAACAGAGGTAATATGAGAAAGCATTTTCAATAGAAGCTGAAATGTTATTATACTGTTGTTGTTTGCTAATGAGTCTGGGATATCTGGGATAAAAGGATTTCTCTTGTATACAGGATAATGATCATGTTTTTCCTCTCTCATCTTAAATTCCTTTTGGTTCCATTCTGTACAGATTTAAAATTATTTTCACTATGCCCTCTATCTCCTCATTAAAAAGATTAATAATGGTATTAATAGCGATAATTGTAACTGAAGCATAGTCTGTAAAACATGTCTTCTTTGTACAAGTGCAAGTGACGTACATATTTTTTGTATTTATTTGTTGTTTAGTTTAGTTCCAAGGTCTGATAACAGCATTTTCTTTCTTTTTTTAACCTTTTTTTATTACTCATATTACCTTCGTAAATTGCTGGTTGTTATTAATATACCACTGTAGGCAGGTGATGCTGGCATTCTGTTAGGGCTTTATAGAACCACAGATGGAATGTTGGACACAGTTCTTGAGTCCTTATAAGGGAAAAAGAGTCAACAGTGCACATATTTACAGTATTATATATTACGGAAGACATAAAAAGTGAAGCCATGAATTAGGAGGGCACAGTGAAGAAACTGGTACAGGAGAGGTACAAATAAAAACAGGCATGTTGACATTAAGGACACATGAAAAAAAAAAGACAAACAGCCAGAAGGTGAGTTGAATCAGTAGAATATTATATGAATAAAACTATTAAAAAGAGCCTTTTCATGAGATTAAGCCCAAATGGAAATGATAGAAACAGTTAAAAAAAAGGTGGGGGTGGAGGGGCATGACTACCAGATTAAAGAACTCACTTCTACCCGTATATTGAAAAGCTATTATTTACTGGGTGGGTATACCTGTCAACTATACAGATTTTCACAGAATGTCAGATTTCTGCATTATATTTTTGATCCATTTTTCATAAAATTGTGTTTTTCTAGCAAATTATTGACAAATCATTAATGATTTAAGTAAGAAAATGACAGGCATTTGAGTTTCAGACTTTGTACCCTTCAGAAAATTCATGCTAATGTAAAGCTTGTTATTCTATCTACTGTCTAAGTTTTTAAGAATAATATTTGAAATTTGTCCCTAGTTCTGGACCTTTGCTGCTCCCTTTATTTAAGGCTTTGTGCAGATTTCTTGCTCTAAGAGGTTGATAGGTATGTGGGTGGGTGGTATAAATCTGTAAAATGCAGACAGAAGAGCAATGTTGGCTAAGAAAGCTGAGACATGTATTTGAGCTATAATGTTTGAAATGAGGAATGAGAAAGGTGAAGATTAGTTATCCAGGTATACTTCTAACATTTGGTATACAATACAGACTCTGTTTTCTATGAACATCTTATATAATACGAGGTTTGCTCTACTATATTTGAGTTGAGTATAATAAACCATACAAGCCTTGATCTGATACAATTAACAACACTGGTTACCATCTTATGTCCTGACAAAGTAATGTTTGCCACTATCCTCTTTCATTTCAAATAACTTCACTACTGATTTTGTTTTCTTCATTGTCCCATTTCTTAAGCATGCTCAGTAGCCTTCTGAGAAATATTGAGTTGAAGGCTTTGCCAAAATACAGGTATAATGTGCTAACCGATTTCCCATGTCTAATTCAACAGTCATCCAGGTATAAAAATGTATTTGAATGGGAAGACCTATGACACTACATAAAAGACCTTGGCCTAGTGCTAGTTCACGTGATGGACATGGTTGTTCTCTAATAATGCTACTTGTCTTTCACTTAGAATTCTTTCATATTTAGCAAGGTTAGAGCCTGCAATTTCCAGGGCTGGATTGACACCACTGTCACTCTTTTCCAGTACACATTCTCCCCACTATCCAGTGACCTGCTTGTTGAATACATCAATTAGTGTTTCTGACAAGACTATGGCTCACTTTTTTGACAGTTTTCATAGGTAATCCACCTGCTTCTTCTCCTCTGTCAACCTGCCTAGCTCATGTTTCAGTGTTTAGCTAACCAAATTACCTCCTGGAGATTATCCTCTGTCAGGAATGCTACCAGCAATTTCATCTGCACTTCTCATCATGTTGTTCCCTAGGGAGTCCTATTGCAACATGACTTAGTTATGGAACTCACTTAGTGAAGCAGTGTTATATAATATAAATCTTCTCACTGGTCAGTGATGACTTAAACACTTCAAGTAGAAATTCCATTAGCACTGTCGCCATATTCCTAAAAATACTGGCAGTATTCTCTAAAATCCCTGTGCTGTATTCCCCAGGCCTTCTTAATTCTACCCACAGCCCTGCTCAGTTCTTTTATTTGTACCACTCCTGTACCATTTTCTATATTGTGTTCTTCCTCCTACTTCATGTCTTCACTTTTTATGTCTTCTGTAATATATAATACTGTAAATATGGGCTTGTAAGAGCAGGATGTGCAGATTAAAGATAATCAATGTTACAGTCTAAGAGTATCACTTGAGCAAGTTTTACAAGGAATTAACTTTAGGGTGGTGTTCATAGTCATGTGAATGCATTAAGGCTATTTGTTCTGTCCACGAAGGAGCGCAGCTAAGCTTTGATTCATGAAGCATTTACTCGCCTATTTGCATTTCATAGTGAAATTGTCCTGTTTTTCAGTACCATCTGCAGATATGCTATAGGTTCATAGGTTCATAGGTAGGTACTAGGCTATTGGCCCTAGGGCCTATACAAACCTAGCCAAAAAGATACCCTGGCTTTCACCACCCAAGAATGTTATTTTCCTATGCCCCTGTCAAGCTCCCTGGGGTGAATTTCCTATTACTCATCCAGTCATCAAGATTTTTCTTGAAGAGCGCTAATGAGGAGCTTTGTTTGATATAGATAGGTAGTCTGTTCCAGAGTATGGGAAGTCTCTGGGACAGAAATCTATCCCTCCAGCATATTCCGTTTATTGTGGTGACAAGGTTTAAGTCCCTAGAGCATGTAGCTCGGAGAGATTGGAATTTCTTTAAGTGGAGAATGTCCAACAGCTCTGGGCTTGACATAGCTTTGTATGTTAGGCAGAGATCGCCTCTGAGTAGGTGATATGTGATGGAGTAAAGCTGGAGTTTTTTGAGTCGGTCAACGTAAGGCATCTGTCTGAGGCCAGTAATCCTCTTTGTGAGGTATTTTTGTGGCCTTTCAAGTTGTTGTAGATGTCTTGTGAGGTACATACCAAAAGGGGTGTTGTACTCTATAATGGGTCTAATGAGTGATGAGTAGAGGGGAACAATGACCTCTTTTTTTCTGGATGAGAAAACTTTTGTGATGAGGTGTGCCACGTAGAAGGATTTCCTAACCACTGCAGTGATGTAATTATCAAAGGAGAGACTGCTGTCCACTTGTGTTCCAAGGTCTCTTATCACACTTTCGGTGTTAAGTAGACTACCACCTATGTGGTAGTTGATGGGTACAGGGTTTTTACCAAATGGGATGACAATGCACTTTTTGGCATTGAACTTGAGACCATGGCTTTGACACCAGGCATCTGTCTCAGTGAGGCCCTTTTGTAGGATGTCCACATCATTAGGACTTTCAGTTAGCCAAAGACCTTCTGTGTCAGCCTGTACTTCAGAGAAGTAGATACCAAACAGGAGAGGACCCAGGACTGAACCCTGTGGTACTCCACTTGTCACTGGTCTGAAGTCTGATTTGGAGTCCGCTACTTTCACAGTGTGGGTTCTGTCAGTAAGCCAGTTGGCAACCCATCTTGTGTCATAGGGATTTATACCTAGTTTAGTGAGTTTATCTATAATTCCAGAGTGTGGGATGGTGTTGAATGCCTTGGCAAGATCTAGATAGGCTGTGTGAACCAGCTTACCCTCATCTATGGCTTTGGTGACTACTTCAAAGAAGTCTATCAGGTTTAGGAGATGTGATCTGCTTTTTACAAACCCGAACTGTGTGGCGTCCAGAGTTTGGAGATCTCCAGTGTCTTTGTTTATGAGTTCCATGATTATACGTTCCATGGCCTTGCAGACCAGGCTCGTCAGGCTAATGGGGCGGTAGTTCCTGGGGTCTGTTGTGGCACGCCCCCCCCCTTTGTAGAGTGGGATAACCGGCATGGTGCATCATTCAATGGGCACAAAGCCTGAGGTGAGGCTATGATTGAACATGGCACTTAGGTGGGGTACCAGTTCATTCTGTAGTTCGTGTAGAAGGCAGACTCAGATGTTGTCAGGTCTCATGGATGCTGTGTTCTTGGCTTTGGAGATTGAGGTTTTCACCTGTGCAGCCGTGAGTATAGGAACTTTGCATTCGTCCGGTATAAAGATGGGCTCTTTAGGGGGTGAGAGGGAGGGTAAAGTTAGCACTGAACCTATCTGCCAGGATGTTGGCAATATCAGTTGGTTCTGTATATTTAGTGTCATTGTGCTGTAACGCAGAGCAGATCTGAGTGTTGCCATTGAGATTCTTGACATAGCTATAGAATGCTTTGTGGTTGTCTTTAGAATCAGTGGTGATTTTGTTTTCATGACTAGCTTTGGAGGATTTTATGAAGGATCTCAACTTCTTACTGAGGCTGACCAGGGAGTTCCTCCAATCATGGGATTTTACTCTTTTTTGCAACCGTTTCTTTCTTCTGTTGTAGAGTTTGTTTATGGCAGAAGGCAACCAGATTGGCTTCCTTTTTTGGAGGATAGCACCTTGGTTCTGTTAGGGATAGCACGATCCATGCACTCGAGTAAGTGCTTATAAAGCGCATTTGTGTAGGATTCAGCAGTCGTACCTCTATTGTCCATCTGCATGGGTGTCATGAAGTTTGCCACTTCTGTCTTAATTAGTGTGAAGTTGGGCGATATTGTAGTTGAGGGTTTCACCAGTTCCTTTCGCGCAGAAGTGGGCGTGTCGCAAATTGAGTGACAACCCGGTCTGCATATTACTTGGGATTTTCGACAAACTGGCAATAAATTCTATATATCTTTATCTTTTTTTTTTTTTTTTTTTACATTTTAGGTTGATTAAAACTTGCCATTATACACAATATGTGCATTATCAAAGTTCAGTCATGCTGCAATACTCTGTAATACTTAAAGACTTAACCCCATAACTGAGTGAAAGAAAGAAGAAGCAGTTACACTTATGTTACGATTGCGTGCTGTACTGACAGCACATAACCGTTCAAAGTGTCAATATGAGATTTTGGTGACTGTTTGACTATTAAAAGCACTGACAACGGAAACGTTTTAGTTTAAATAAGAAGCTATTACATTGTATCAAATCCATAATTTAGCAGTTGGCAGTCCTCTTAAGAAACTGAAATACCCCAAGGTCGATATAGTATTTTTTTTTTTTTTTTTTTTTTTTGTTTAAATGTCAGTTCACGCCATACCGGTAATTTACTTTCAGTTTACTGTTATATTTAATATCCTATTACAACGTCAAGTGCACTTTTTTTTTTCTTCGGTTGTACATTGGGAGGGAATGCATATTCATGAATGACATATAACGGTGATGGGTTTTGGGCGTGGCTTGCTACTGTGCATATGGTGAGGCCATCAACTACAGTATCGCCTGAAGTTGGCTTTGGAGAAATTTTTTACGGTTGTTTTCCTAATGAGGGGGTGGGAGCAGGATGTGGATGTCTAGGGTGATTAGCTTGTGGTCAGATCTAAACAATGAGGAGCTGACCTCTGGTGTGGAACACTGGTTGCCCATGTTGGTGGTGACCAGGTCTAGGATATTGCTGCCCTTGGTGGGGATGTGGATAAGTTGATCCAAGGCGTTGGAATTGATGATTTCCAGAAAACATTGAGCAAAAGAGTTGGTACACGAGTAGTTTTCCCAGTTAATGGTAGGGTAGTTGAAATCACCCATTAGTGTTGGGTTGTACCTTAATATTTTACAGTGTATCAAGAAAAGAGCTGTGGGAATCCTGGGGCATGGTGGGGGGTCTGTAGCAAGCTACAATCTGGATTGCAGTTTTGCCTAGAGTTAGTTGAACTTGGATAATCTCGGATGCATCATGCTGAGCAACTAGCTTGGAGTTGTGGATGTCCTTAATGATATGGACATGCCTCCACCTTTAGTGTTTCGGTCCGGGTTTGGTGGCCGAAAGGTGTGGTATGAATTATAGCCTGGTAACGCAGGGATGCTCTCTGGAGCTTTGAACCAGGTCTCTGTCACTGAACAGATGTCAATGTTCTCCATTTTAAGGAGTGCCTCGAGTGAGTGCATCTTGAGGTTTGGACTTCTAGCATTGAGTAGCATTACACTCAGATTTTGCTTGCATGTACCTGTTACGGTGGTGAATTTGTCATTTGAACCTTGCCTAAAAAAGGCACTACAGGGGCAGCAAGAGCCTTTGCCAGTATCCGGAATCCTAAGAGTGACAGGTGCAGGCCATCTCTGGCAAAGCAGCGTGGTCTGTCGATCATGTCATCCCAGGCAGACAGATACTGGATTCCCTTAGAATGACACCAGAAGCTTAGCCAATTGTTAAAGTCAATCATTTTGACCTTGTACTGTGGTATCATTCTGGGTGATGGCAGGATGCTACTCAAGGCCAGGGTCATACCTGCCTGGGCTACAAGATCGGAGAGCTCCTCCATGTCTCCTTTCATGTAGTCCAGGGAGGTACATCTCAGGTCATTCACACTGACATGGACAATGACAGAGTCACATTTGTACTTGTTGTGGAGTGACCTGAGTGCATGCATTATGTGGTGGATCCTGGCACCTGACAGGCAGCTGACAGTAACTTTTTCCTTGTTTAGCCTGGTGAGTGGAACATCAGTGTGCCTGACTATAGAGTCCCCTATGACTAGAGTGTTGGGTACATTATGCCTTATGGGCTGTAGTTGAGTGGCACACTGAGTATGTGGGCTATGTGTCATTTGGGTTGTGTTGGGGGGTGGAGGCTGCTTGTGTTTCTGCTTTGGAGGTCCCTGTTGCTTGTCAGGTTTTTACTGAGAGCCTCCATGAATGTAGGTGTTTGTTTTGTGCTTCTGTGTGTGTGTTTTGGTGGTGTAGCTTTTGAAAGAATGTGATGAGTGTGGTGCGGTGCAAGTGTTTACCTTCTCCTCTTGACTGTCTCGTCCAGTCTTCGGTGAACAGAGCTTTGCTTCCAGTTTGGCTATATAAGTGCATCTCTCACAGGTCGTAGTGTTGGGTGGTAGGAGGAGAGAGTTGTCTGTGTACATGAGGCAATTGCTGCATTGTCTCAAAATGCCCAGATTCATCAGGTAGACAGTAAAAAACACTGGGAGCTGACCTTTAGGCATGCTTGAATAGGTGCTTATTTATTAAGTACTAAAATCTGTTTTCCTCTAGACAAGTGAAGAAAGTTGAGTGCTGTAGTAATTTGTAACTTATTTAGTGCTTACAAGGAGTTCTGAACAAGTGCTGAGCTCAAAGAAACAGATTTGAGTGCTAAAACTAAAAAGCTGGCTAGTTGCAAGGGGAAATTTGAAGAGCAGACTTTATGGTGCCAGAAATAGTTTAACCCTAGTTAAGTGGCGGGGGGGTCTCAGGAGCTCACAAACAGTCCTGGACACAGCAACTCTATATCTGGACAAGACCTACCACATGAAAGGGAGGAAGCAAGCTTAGATTTTTTTTTTCAGTAAAAGTGGAAATGGAGAAAGCTGGAACAGAAGTTAATTCAACATTAAGTATCTGAGTGGGTTGGCCTTCACAAATGTTCTCTATTAGATTGAATGAAGTAATGACACTAGACTGAGTCTTGCCAATCCTATCCACTTTGCAATCTATTTCCAGGTGTGTGCTGCTTGTCTTGGCCAAGTCTAATTGGAGTGCACCCAGTGGCACTTGCTGTCTAAGAAGGTAGAGATATAGTCAGAGAATAATTAGCTATAACTTTGATATTCAGGAGTGGGCAGGAATATTATAAGGGTCTTATTGAGAATGCATGAAACAAACAGGCATGGACTTTCTACCCCTGTGGATACTAAGGTATGTATAGTCCTCACTTGCTATGGGGACCTTTCCAGAGACAGACTGTGTACATGTTGGTCATCTCACAGACATCTGCCTCAAGGATACCAAAGCTGTTCCTGGATGTACTCTTGGCTTGTGTTCATCATTACATCTATTTTCTGGTGTCACCTCAGGACCAAGCAGGAATTATGAGTGCCTTTTCTTGGGTGGCATGTTTCCCTGACATACATAGTGCAATAGTTTGCCCCCATGTTACAATTAGGGACCCTTCCAATCAAAGTACTTCAGAAGTAAGGGCACCATTCCATCAACTGCCATGTAGTCTGCGACTCATGGAGGTGCATCATGGACATCTCTGCCCAGCATTTTGGCAGTGCAAAAAATTCCCATATTTGGCACACTAGCTCACTCTCCGAACCTTTCCTGCATGGTTAGATGCCCATTGGACATCTTGTTGGTAATAACAAAAACATTTTTTCTTCTTTTTATTGTATTTAAGTAGTTATTCATGGGAACATGTACTACTGAATGCTAAACCAGTTTCCTTTGTTTTTTCTACCCCATCCTTTTACTTCTATTTTTTTGCCTTTCAGGTGATGCTGGATATCAAATGAAATTGCGGGGAACTTGGTATTTGAGAAAGTCCTAGTGGAGCTGCAAAAGACACTTACAGCACATTCTTGTCACTGACTGTATTGTCACTGAGATAGTCTTTGCCCTCCTGAAGAGTCAGTTTAGTTACTAGGATGAATCGGAAGGAGCCTTTCATTATGACCCAGCTACTGCCTGCAGGACATTTACTGCATGTTGCATTCTGTGCAACATGATCATGCACCAGTCTGGTGGTGAAGAGACCCAAGCTGTCACTGCAGCTCCCAGTTACACTCCAAACATGAGTAATGATGACCAGCTGGCAGCAGTAGTAAGGGACCCATGAAGCAGGCTCGTACACAGTAAACAGCTGTGCATATAAAGAGGTGGCATCTAATCGAGAACTTTGTACCATAACATTCAGGTTAGTGCTTCCTTTTTTATAAAAACATGGACCATAACTGATGAATGCAGTGATGTCTGTGGGCTATGCTGTGTGGTGCATGGTAAGCTGTCACCGCTCATCTCATATTCCTTCTCATCTTCATTGATTTATGTATTTTTTTTATTTCAGAAAAGGGATTTATGTCATGTCTGAATGCTCATTGACTCCTGTTCAGTGATGCTATATGCATCATATCAGTAATAATCATATGTTTAACTGTTTTTCCCAATAAATTCTACTGTGGTTATGTACCAAAGTATATACATACTGAATGTCCTCATGTGGTACAGTTAGTAAAAACTGTTAATTCAGTATCTAACAAGAGTTCAACAAATGCAGACAGAGTACTTCAGTTGGCTATAAAACTAACTAGAAAATCATTTCAATAGTATATCTGTAAGGAGTGGTAGCTAAAGAGACAAACAACAGGAGCTCATCAGAATCCTGTTGTTAACCAATGAAAGCACTCAATAAAATATACATTTTTTGTGTCTTTGGCTGCTACTCCTTGGAAGAAATCATATCATACTGCTTTTTATATTATGCACTTTTTTTTCAATTTAAAGTGTGTTGTCTGTTGAGGTAATGCATATCAGATTATTTAATTTTGGCTTTCACAATCTGTGACTTCAGTGACAAGAAATATCATAGTTTGTGCAGTCATGAGGGCAACATAGCAGCAGTGTTTGCTTACATGGCAAGAGACTCAGTTTAATCTGTAATTTTCTCATTACTGTGGTTAAATGAAAACTTCTGAATTACTGCTTTTAAACTGAAGGTAACTGCTAGCTGTTAGAATGGTAATGCATAGAGTATTGGTCTTAATGAGTGCAGTAATGTCTTATAATATACAGATTTGTTTACATAGTTTCATGAGGTTTTAAGGAGTACCATTACAGAAATGAAATGTATACAATTGAAAAGTGCCAAAAGCCACTCCCCCCTTTTTAAACATATTCCCTCTCGAGTTAAACACTGACGTGTTTGTGAAGGTCAAATTGTAAATAACAGCTATGTCATAATTGAATTACTGTAGGTCAAGCGGGTCTACTACTAATGCCCGAAACGACGATTCCCCGACAGAAAACTCACCGACGCTAGATGACCGACAGGTAAGTGTACCGACAGGGTGATTTGCCGACAGCGGAAAGACCGACAAGGGAATGTGCGATCGCGACGCGGTAAGTGTGCGATGGTGACGGAGTTAGGAGCGGTCAGGTAAGTGCTCGAGATTGTGGGATGTCGGGTTAGGCTGTGGGAAAGGAGAGTGTGTGTTCGTGTCGGAGGTATGGTTCGGGTAAGGTAAGTGTGTGCTAGTGAGGGACTGTAGTTTAGGGACGGGTTAAGTGAGTTAGGGTTAGGGTGCAGGTAGGTGATGTGTGCGTTAGTGTCGGAGCTTGGGCTAGGGGTGGGTTAAGTGAGTTAGGGTTAGGGTGCAGGTAGGTGAAGTGTGCGTTAGTGTCGGAGCTTGGGCTAGGGGTGGGTTAAGTGAGTTAGGGTTAGGGTGCAGGTAGGTGATGTGTGCGTTAGTGTCGGAGCTTGGGCTAGGGGTGGGTTAAGTGAGTTAGGGTTAGGGTGCAGGTAGGTGAAGTGTGCGATAGTGTCGGACCTTAGGGTTAGGGTTTGGGTCAGGGCTAGTGTGTATGCTATGTAGTGTCGCGTGTTGTTTACGTTCCGTGTGTCGGTGTAATGGTGTTCGGTGTTTTGCGTTGTCGGGTTTGTGTCGGGTTTGTGTGTTGTCGGTCATCTGGCGTCGGTGAGTTTTCTGTCGGGGAATCGTCGTGTCGGTAATTAGTAGTAGACCCAGGTCAAGCATATCATACACATTTCTAAACACAGGCTAGGTGACAGTGGATGTGATTTTGAAAAAGGGCTGTCAGGAGAACTAGATGTTGAGTTAGTCCAGTGCTGTGACGTACTTTATGCAAGTGATCATGCAGACACTGATCTGACAGTACTGCAGGAAAGTGATCAGAACCTTGAATGAGAGGTTCTGCTAGGTTTAGATGAACGCTGATATGGCTTGCTTGAAATCCGTCATGCTTTATCCACCCCCAAACTAATTACAGTATTTTCTTGAAAAGCACTTTTAGTGTCATGTGATCTGCCCCCACATATCCAGACAGTACCCCGTTCTCTTCCCTTTCCAAGACTGACTCCTGCTCAAGTCTTGTAAATCCTAACTAGTGTATGAATGGAGTTGATGCTTGGTGTGGTACCATACTACACATTAGTGTGATCATGGCATTATCCCTACTATGTGCCTTTTCCTTTTAGTGCTGGAAGCCTTCACCTCTACGCTGGAGGATTCTGACCATTTCCAGTTGACTTTCTATGTCAGTGCTCTGATCCCAAACAGCATCATGGTGCATTTGCTTCTTTACTTGTTTCCTGGGTAGCTGTAGCACATTTCTGTGCCAGGATCCCCTTTGTAAAGGTGTCACTGTGAACACTGGTACCCCTGGATGAATGTATCATGCTGAAAATCTTTAACTGGGTTTACAGTTACTGATGTAAATGTGCATGGGTTTGGAGATACTGGTATAGAGGTGCATGAGTTTGTAGATACTGGTGTAGAGGTGCATAGATTTGGAGATATTGGTGTAGAGGTGCAAGGGTTTGGAGATACTGATGTAGAGGAGCAATGGTTTTGGCATACTGTGACAGAGGTGTATGGGCCTGGAGATACTGGTGTAGAGGTGCATGGGTTTGGAGATACTGATGTAGAGGGTTATGGGTTTGGAGATACTGGTGTAGAGGTGCTTGGGTTTGGAGATACTGATGTAGAGGAGCAGGGGTTTTGGCATACTGTGACAGAGGTGTATGGGCCTTGAGATACTGGTGTAGAGGTGCATGGGTTTGGAGATACTGATGTAGAGGGTTATGGGTTTGGAGATACTGGTGCAGAGGTGCAATGGGTTGGAGATACAGATGTAGAGGAGCAGGGGTTTGGACATACTGTGACAGAGGTGCATGGGCCTGGAGATACTGGTGTAGAGGTGCATGGGTTTGGAGATACTGTGACAGAGGTGCATGGGTTTGGAGATACTGATGTAGAGGAGCAGGGTTTGGAGATACTGATGTAGAGGAGCAGGGTTTGGAGATACTGTGACAGAGGTGCATGGGTTTGGAGATACTGATGTAGAGGAGCAGGGTTTGGAGATACTGATGTAGAGGAGCAGGGTTTGGAGATACTGTGACAGAGGTGCATGGATTTGGAGATACTGATGTAGAGGAGCAGGGTTTGGAGATACTGTGACAGAGATGCATGGGTTTGGAGATACTGATGTAGAAGAGCAGGGTTTGGAGATACTGATGTAGAGGAGCAGGGTTTGGAGATACTGATGTAGAGCAGCAGGGTTTGGAGATACTGTGACAGAGGTGCATGGGTTTGGAGATACTGATGTAGAGGAGCAGGGTTTGGAGATACTGATGTAGAGCAGCAGGGTTTGGAGATACTGTGACAGAGGTGCATGGGTTTGGAGATACTGATGTAGAGGAGCAGGGTTTGGAGATACTGATGTAGAGCAGCAGGGTTTGGAGATACTGTGACAGAGGTGCATGGGTTTGGAGATACTAGTACAGAGGTGCAGGGGGTTGGAGATACTGATGTAGAGGAGCAGGGTTTGGAGATATTGTGACAGAGGTGCATGAGTTTGGAGATACTGGTGTAGAGGTGCAGGGGGTTGGAGATACTGATGTAGAGGAGCAGGGTTTGGAGATACTGTGACAGAGGTGCATGGGTTTGGAGATACTGGTGCAGAGGTGCAGTGGGTTGGAGATACTGATGTAGAGGAGCAGGGGTTTGGACATACTGTGACAGAGGTGCATGGGCCTGGAGATACTGGTGTAGAGGTGCATGGGTTTGGAGATATTGCAATAGAGGTGTACAGGTTTAGAGATACTGATGTAGAGGAGCAGGGTTTGGAGATACTGATGTAGAGGGACATGGGTTTGGAAATACTGCAATGGAGGTGTATGGGTTCTCCTCCTTTACAATGTCAGCATGTTTTTGATTGTGATGCATTATCACTTCCTGCAGAGATGCTCACATGTTGTGGGGTGAGAGATCATGCCATTAAGCTTGTGAACTGCATGCCAGGAACTGAATGAAGGCAGTATGAGCAGGGCTGTGGTTTACAGGTTTAGAACTACTCCTGTTGAGGTGAAACATCACTTTAACCCAATCCATGTAACTAGCAGGGGTATTACATCAGGTAGGGTTATTATTGGCAAATGAGATTCTTATTTTTCAAATTATGAATTGTGAAATAATTAGTATAACAGCTCTGCTATCAACCATCTTAATCTGTTGTTTTTATGTAGCTATATGATTATTAGCCCTACAGATCACAACTGGGTTTGTACATGACTGTGAGGATCTAATGTTCCTTAAATGTTTTCTGTAATGTACATTTAGTTTTCACTTAGAAAGAAACTTTCTTGTATAATAATCTGGACATTCATTCACCAGATATAAATAAGAATAAAATAAAAGTAAATGCCGCTGAGCAAAACAATGGAGGATATCGAAATAATACAGTCACATAGATCTCTTAAATCCAATGGCCAATAAAAGTGATCCAAAAGCAGGCAAAACTGATAGAAAAGCAGGTTTATTTATAAAAACAGGTGAGCGCTTTCGCAATAGCTTCTTCAGACCTTAACACATAGAGCATCGGAAAACACTACTTTAAAAAGACAAAAAGGCGCCAAAATCCTATCCACATCTTAAAGGTATATGACTCATTAGAGCCCATTAAAAACATCATGTATAACTACCCATGGACAATTGATAGACAAAGTAGCATGTGAGTATTTCTGGACAAAATAGTTTAAACAAACAACCATCATTAAAAAAGGTAAAAGAGATATAAATAAAGGATGTGACAGTGTCTATAATATTCAAAATACATATATACATATGCACTATGTCAGATAGAACCTATTGGCCACAATATAAAATTCTAAAACTCTTAACATCTCTTAACCAACAACCTCCTAGATTTCAGCAATGGACGTAGGGGAACCCTTCCATTTAGACCTGGGGTAGTATCCGCCCTGAACTTGATAATCCAATGGATTTCCCTAGTCTCTGTGTAATTGCTGATGTCCCCTCTTCTATATGTTCTTGAGATCTGTTCCAGAATTCTAAACTTGAATTGGTGCTCTATACCTTCCTCATTCGTGTGCTTAGATAATGCATTGTGTAGACTACCCTTCCTCGTGTGGTACACATGCTCACGAATCCTATCCCTTAATGTCCGATATGTATATAAGTATTTTGAATATTATAGACATTGTCACATCCTTTATTTATATCTCTTTTACCTTTTTTGCTGCTTTGTCCATCAATTGTCCACGGGTAGTTATACATGATGTTTTTAATGGGCTCTAATGAGTCATATACCTTTAAGATGTGGATAGGATTTTGGCGCCTTTTTGTCTTTTTAAAGTAGTGTTTTCCGATGCTCTATGTGTTAAGGTCTGAAGAAGCTATTGCGAAAGCGCTCACCTGTTTTTATAAATAAACCTGCTTTTCTATCAGTTTTGCCTGCTTTTGGATCACTTTTATTGGCCATTGGATTTAAGAGATCTATGTGACTGTATTATTTCGATATCCTCCATTGTTTTGCTCAGCGGCATTTACTTTTATTTTATTTTTCGTTGTGCTTGGAGTTTCGCTGAGCATTCACTCCGCCGGCTCATCTGTTTTATTTTAGATATAAATAAGAGTTATCACTAAAAATGTGAGTTATGTAAGGTAGTCCACATGTAGAGAGCTAAGGATATATTACATAGCTCTCAAAATCTTGAGAAGAAATTAATACACTGGGTAAAAACAGTAGGCATCATTGTTTGAAGTGAAGAATACATTATGAAGGATGAGTACTTAAACTGGGATTTACAGTTCCTGACTGTAGCTGCACAACAAACATTTTTCGACTTTCAGTGATTCCAAGGGTGAAAAAGGGATACAGCTGTTATGTTAGCATTCTGATAATCTTAAATGGCACATTAATTTTAAAAGGGACTGTGTTAACATGCATCCTGCCAAGGTTTGTGATGGAAACACATAGCTGTGGGATGTGAGAACAAATCTATATAGAGAACATTTGAAGACGTGGTACTATTAAGGGAAATTTAGTGTCCCATTATATGGGAGCAAAGACAAGAAGAAAGAAACAAAAATGCACTAGATCTACAATGCAACTGTGGACACAGAGTAGGTTCTTATTTTGTATTTAGCATATGAAGCATGTGACTGTACAGAAACGGTAAGATGGAGGATCAGTGAGTCTTTATAGAAAGGAGGAGGTACATTTGGTATTCCAGGCCAAGGATAACATTCTTTAGCTATGTCTGCAATCTCAAAAGCAATATACAATTGGAGATCTCATTATAAATAGAGCCACCTAAACTGAGCCTGGCATGGATAGACTACATTACTCCACATTCATGTATAAAAGAGTGTTTAAAAAGGTATAACATACACCTTACTCTGATCAATTAAATCACAGAGACCATGAAACAGTGGCAAACCACTTTGCAGTGAAGTCATGATAAAGAACAAATTATTATTATTCCAGGGTTAAAAATCCAAAGGGGGATATCCCAGGGTGACTTTTTGTCATTGCTGTTCTTTTGCCTCGCCCTTAACCCATTAAGCTGTCTAGCTAGAATTTGGCTCCCAGAAAACAACAAAGTATAAAGACTTCTCATTGTCTTTTTGTGGACAGTTTATAACTGTATAGTTATTCAGATGAGGAAACGAAAGCACAATTGCAAGTGTTCAAAACTTTTTCAGATGGCATTCATTTGGTCCTGATAAATGTGCAAAAGCAACCTTTAAAGCTGGAAAGCTGCAGCACCAAGAAAACATCAGTTTGAGATAGGAATGTGATATAAAAGAACTTGAGCAAGAGGGAATATATAAATATTTAAGAACGGATGAAGGATCAGCAATAAAACATGAACAGATGCAAATAAAACTTAGTAAGGAATATTTTAGAAGATTTAAATTTATACTGAAAACAGCATTGACATCTAGGAATAAAGTCCAAGCTATAAACCAATCTGCTCTTCCTGTCCTAATGTACAGTACTGGAGTGATTTACTGGTCCCAAAAGGTGCTAGAAAGGAAAACAAGGATGCTTTATACTCACCAAATGATTTATAAAAATCAATGCATACCAAGAATATATATTCCCCGTTTTGAAGGAGGGATGGGCTTCCTCTAAATTGATTACATGTATAGATCTACAATTGTAGGAATGCATATATATCTGCTAAACTCAAAATAACCAAACATAATGAAAGTTTTAAAACATGAAGAGAATAAGTCTAAGATGACTTCCCTGCTTAGTTTAGCAACAGCATATTGGCATCAATCAGGAGTGGAAATCATACCAGAAGTAGATAAAATAAAGGCAGCAACTGAATGTGCCAAAAAACAAAAAGAAAGAATATAAGGTGTAGGATCAGATGTGAAGGCAAGAAATGTGAGAAATGCATAAATATAGTTTCAAGTACAGAAAACTCTTGGAACAACCTCACATTGATCAGGATCGAATGCAGGAATGGTTAAGGAGATTTAAATTTAAACCAAAAGACAAAAGGTTAATATTTGTGGTCCAAAATAATGAACTATATACATGTTGGTTTATAAAGTCCTTCAAACATGTGGGAGAAACAGACAAATGTAGGTTTTGTAAAACAGAATTCGAAAGAGTCACACATCTTGTTGCTGGTTGTGATATACTAATGGTAGAAGGACTATATACTGAAAGGCATAATAATGTGGCAAGACATTGCATTGGGGATTGTGCAAAAATTATAATATTGAAGTAGCTGAAAAACACTGGAAGCATAAGCCACAAAGCATTATAGAAAGCTTATGATGTTTATTTCACAAGGGATCACCCATTGCCAATAGTTCAAAAAATAGATGAGAGAAAACCAGATATAGTAGTCCATAAAAAGAAGACTAAAGTAGCATTGATCATTGAAATTGCTACACCCAGTGACTATAGCATCTTATGTACAGAGAGAGACAAAGTCATAAAACACCAGAATTTGCATACAGAAACAAGGGCAATGTGGAAGATGGATACCCAGACAGTTCCAGTAGTAGTGGGAGCAATGGGTCTTATAAAAAAAAAATTATAATCGTACTCAGATATGTGACCAGTACATGTAACTCCATACGAATTGCAGAAGGAGTCATTATTGGGAACATTGCAGGTGCTGAAAAGAGCACTTTTGGCTAACATCAGAGATTGAAATAGTACTAATTTCATACATTTTAATCATACTTTGGTTTAGGAATGAGGTTCATACATTTTAATCATACTTTGGTTTAGGAATGAGGTCCATTCCTGTCATGGCATTTAGAAACCCAAAAGACTTGGAGAAAATAAGAAACATCCAGAAGAAATTGTAAACCTACTGGCCAACAAATTTACCACCAGCTTTACCCCTCTCTTCCCCCTCAACATTCTCTCAGGAAATACCATCAAATATAACTCCCCCCTGCTATCACTACGGGACAGGTCCTGAATGTTCTTTCTAAGGCCAAGAACAATGCATCAGTGGGTCCACAAAATATTCAAGGATGCTTTCTAAATAGCATGAATCATGACCTATCAGGCTGTCAGGAATTGTTATTTAATTGCAGCCTCCAAATAGTTTTCATGCCTCATGAATGGAGAACAGCAGCAGTCATCCCTCTGCACAGAGGTGAGCCATCTACAGACCCAAAGTCTCACTAGTCTCATATGCAAAGCCATGGAAAGATTTATCAGGGACATGATCAGTAATGACATAGGAAACTTGCAGTCACTGGACCCAACCCATTTTGGTTTTGTCAAAGGCAGGTCATGTCTACTGAACCTGATGGACATCTTTGAGAATGTCACTGAAGCAATGGATGAGGGCAAAATGGTTTACATTGCATCCCTTGACCTGGCCAAGGCATTTGACAGAAATCCCACTCTGGCATTGTTGACAAACTTAAGAGGTTAGATACAGACCCTTATATCACACAGTGGATAACCAGCTGCTCAAAGACAGGACCAAGTAAGTTATAATTGGGGTATCCATATTTACAAAGATAACAGTCACAAGCAGAGTCCCTCAGGGGCTGGTCTTGGGAGCTCTTCTTTTTGGCTTTTACTTCTCTGAAGTCAAGGCCAATGTCAATGACCTCTGTCTGACCAAATTTGCAGATGACTGCAAATCACTGAATTGCCCACTGACACAAATGCTTTCCTGGAAGGGCTGACACAGACAAACAACTGGTGTCAGAGCCATGGACTAAAACTAAATGCCAAGAAATGCATAATAGTATCCTTCAGGAAGTTGTCCACCCCTGCTAAGTATCATATTGACAATATACCCCTAAGAGCTGACCCAGTAGTCAGGGACTTGGAGACACACAGACAATAATCTAGCCTATGACCATCTCATGTCTACAGCAGTGAGGAAATCATTCTATGGTGTGCAACATTTAAAGTCAAAGTCAAACTCAAAGTAAACTTTATTGTCATATAGATCAACATAGAAGAAAAAGTGCATACCAATGCATGGAATTTTGATACTCAGGCTCATACCATAAGAATAACTGTTTACAGAAGGAAGATAGATTAAATTAATAAAAATTTAAATAGTAAAAATAAATATCATAATAAGATGCTAAAAGTAAATAAAGTAAAACACCTGAAAGCTTTTTTTGCAGCAGAAACCAAACAAATACAACAATTAAAAACTTTTTTATAAAGTTATAAACTTATAAATTTATAACTTATAAACAGAGGTATGGTTTCTAGGCCAAAGGAAGTCATTGTTCAATTGTATTTTGCATTCATCTGACCTATCACTGAGTACAATACTCCCCTTTAGCATGTACCTAACCAGGCATATCCAACAAGTGGAACGCCCACAGTGTTTCCTCACTAAAAGAGTACAGGGTATAAGCAACATGTCCTATGCAGACTGCCTCAAGGCCCATTCCTTGTATTATGTTTCCTACAGGCTGTTGAGGTGAGATCTATGCCTGGCATACAAGACATTGTCAGACCGCACTCTAATGGACCTCCTGTATATCTAAAAAACAAACAGCACCAGAATTACCTGTTCTAAAGACTAACAAAAACCAGCATGTGACCATGCAGCCAAAAAAAAAAAAAATTAACCAGAATGAAAGACTCATGTAGTGACAATTGAGTATCTTTAGGTAGATCAAACTGCTGAAATTACTCCTTGTAAATAAGTAGAGTTAAAATAACTCAAACATACAGTGCGGCACAATGTCAGTAAAAAGAAGAGCCTTATAAAATTTTTCTGAAATAAATGAATTCCAATATGTTAACAGGAACTTTTGCATTCTTCTGGTATAGAGATGGGCCCTTTAGGGGATGACAGGTGGGTAAAGTTAGCACTGAACCTATCTGCCAGGATGTTGGCAATATCAGTTGGTTCTGTATATTTAGTGCCATTGCGCTGTAACTCAGAGCAGATCTGAGTGTTGCCATTGAGATTCTTGACATAGCTATAAAATGCTTTGTGGTTGTCCATAGAGTCAGTGCCGATTTTGTTTTCATAACTACCTTTGGAGGATTTTATGAGGGATCTCAGCTTCTTACTGAGGCTGACCAGGGAGTTTCTCCAATCATGGGATTTTACTCTTTTTTGCAACAGTTTCTTTCTTTTGTTGTAGAGTTTGTTTATGGAAGGGGACCACCAGATTGGCTTCCTTTTTTTGGAGAACAGCATCTTGATTCTGTTAGGGATTGCATGATCCATGCAGTGCTTATAAAGTGCATTTGTGTAGGATTCAGCAGTCATACCTCTATTGTCCGTCAGCATGGGTGTCGTGAAGTTTGCCACTTCTGTCTTAAGAAGCGTGAAGTTGGCTTTGGAGAATTTTTTTACTGTGGTTTCCCTAATGGGGGGTAGGGGAGGGATGTGGATGTCTAGGGTGATTAGCTTGTGGTCGGATCTGACCAATGAGGAATTGACCTCTGGTGTGGAGCACCAGTTGCCCATGTTGGAAATAACCAGGTCTAGGATAATGCTGCCCCTGGTGGGGGTGTGGATAAGTTGATCCATGACATTGGAATTTATGAATTCCAGAAAACGTTGAGCGCAAGAGATGGTACATGAGTAGTTTCCCAGTTAGTGGTAGAGTAGTTGAAATCGCCCATTATTAGGGTGTTGGGTTGTACCCTGATATTTTCCAGTGTATTAAGAAATGAGGAGTGGGGATCCTGGGGCATGGTGGGGGATCTGTAGCAAGCTACAATTTGGATTGCGGTCTTGCCCAGAGTTAGTTGCACTTGGATAATCTTGAATGCATTATGCTGAGGTGTGGAAGTGTGGATATCCTTAATGAATATGGACACACCTCCGCCTTTAGTGTTTTGGTCCAGGTTAGGTGGCCGAAAGGTGTGGTATTTATAGCCTGGTAATGCAGGGGTACTCTCTGAAGCCTTGAACCAGGTCTCTGTCACTGCACAGATGTCGATGTTCTCCATTTAAGGAGTGCCTCGAGTGAGTGCATTTTGAGGTTTAGACTTCTAGCATTGAGTAGCAATACCCTCAGATTCTTCTTGCCTGTACCTGTTAGGGTGGTGAATTTGTCATTTGAACCTTGGCTAAAAAAGGCACTATAGGGGTGAGTAGAGCCTTAGCCAGTATCCGAAATCCCAGGGGTGACAGGTGCAGGCCATCTCTGGGTAGGAAGGATTCTTGAGTGATTTGTTGCAGGTTGTTAAGGTTTTGCGTGCTACATATGAGGGCTGACTCATCAGCGTATTGAATTATTGTGGCTGGCTTGGAGGCATTTGGGAGATTATTAATGAAAACGTTGAAAGAATGAGACCAAGAATTCTACCTTAGTAAATGCTTGAGGAGACTGGGAGGAAATGGTAGAAGTGGGGAGAAATATTTGTACCATTTTACAGCCTGTGATCAGTTAGCAAAATAGCTGTTAAGCCATGCCATAGAGGATTCATCAAATCTTAGAGATGAGAGCTTTTGTAGGAAGATGGAGTATTGTACTATGTCAAAGGCTTTGGAAAGTTCTAGAAAAAGAGCAGATACTAGCCTACCTTCGTTCCTATGTGTATTTACAATATTAGTGAAATGTAGGAGGGTTGTAGTAGTGCTATGATGGTGGTGGAAGCTATGTTGGGAGGGAGAGAGATTATTTTTGACAAAGTGTTGGGACATCTGCGACTGAATGCATTTTTCAAGAATTTTAGGTGAGGGGGAGTAGAGTAGCAATGGGTCACTCTTTATTGAGTTCAGTGTTATTTCCTAATTTATGTATTGGTTGGATATAACATTTCCCCATAGTGTTGGGACACATGCTTCTGTGATAGAGCAGTTTAGGAGTATGGAAAGGTGATAGGCTATGTCCTTATCAGCCATATGTAGATTTTTAGCAGGGAGTCTGTCAGATGCTAGGGAGGTGGTGGGTTTTAGTTTTAACAGAAGTTTATTTTAATGGTTGATGTGCAAATTGGTTGAAGTGAGAAATGGGCAGAGTCACAGGTGTTGATGGGGATTGAAGGGCTAGTGGGAGGGGTGTGGTATCTGATTAGGGATGTGACTGACTTTATGAAATGTGCATTAAAGAGAGTGGTCTAGGTTGGGTGGCATGGCCTGGTTTGAGGATTATGTTAATAGCTGAATATGTTATAATTATAATAGATTATAATTTTATTCAATGTTCTCTAAATTAATTGGAATCTCAGGAAGTGTGGTAGTTCCTGAGCTTTAGCAGACTTGTGCACACTAGGTAGTGTCTATCACTGCACTTGGCTGCTATAACCCCCCAAAATGGATTGTGGAAGAATTATTCAGTGATAGACATCCATTTGAAGCATATAAGCAGGAGACGGTGGTGAGAAACTGACTGTTATCCTGTGATACAAACTTCAGCTGCAAAATAGTAGGAAAAGTTATAAAAAGTTCTGTGAAAGTTTATATCCTTGATGCATGCCACATCATCTTTTCTGCGGTAAGAAATACTTAGTGAAGCTGAATAAACATTTCTTCCTGAACCTTGCCTAGAAACAATACAGTTCACTGAGGCCAAGATAATTCAAATTCTCTAACATATGGCCCGCAACATGCAAGTTTACACAGCATGCTTAGAAATAATTAAAAGACCACATTACGTTGAATTTATGTATGGGGAATGCCAAAACTGAGTGTCATCTGGATACATATATTGGTTTTCAAATGTGACATGGGGGTGGGACCAACATTGTGAGGCTTTGAGTAGATGATATACATTTCTAATGTCTGTTTAGATTGACAAAGCACTGAATAATTTATAGCCTCAGGCTTTGCACAAGTTATTTTGTTCAGCTAATTTCAGCTGTACATTTCTCAAAAAAAAAAAGGCTCAGTCCGCAGACAGATGGAGTGGGCTGGGGTATGGTGGTGATGTCGATAATACATTAATAAATAGCATTTCAAATTGTATATTGGTTTGAATATTAAAGAGCAATAAAATATATTAAAGAGCAATAAAATATTTGCTAATTTTATTCAAACTGAAATATCAGTTCAGGTTATTTCCAACAGTTCCTTCTCGTTATTTCTCATTGCTCACAAAAAGATAATCGCGACAAAACAAAGCCATTGTTTAATATAACACAGAGCTGCAAACTTTCTGAAGATAATATTTAGAATATTGAAACTTAATGATGTTTCTTGCAGAGAAGGAAGAGAGACCAGTGGCCATCCATAAACCTAACAACAGAATCTTGATCATAGTTTTCTCTCAGTTATCAGCCTTTCGAAGAGAACACATCAGAGGGTGCAAAGGACAATGTTTATGTACAGAAACAGAAAAAAAAAATATTAAAACAGTGTATTCAGAGTTGTTAATCCATATTCCTTCAAGGTATTGTTAACAAGTTAGGATTCCAGTCTTTTGTAGTGCACTTTGTGTATGCCAGAGGAATAAATGGACCATATTAAACAGCATCTGTGACAGAGATGCTTAAGGGGCTTTCATTCCATGACAGGTTTTGTTAGGGTGAATCTGCTGTGCTATTGGGGAATGCTTAAAAGAAAATGTTACTATAACCAGAAAAAGAAAAAAAAAGATTGTATTATTATTTTCCATTCTAAATATAAGTATTCAATTTTCCACTGATGTATTTGCTTCATTTTCTTTATGAACCTTGTGATTTGCCTCGGATGGCTAATTTATGCTAATTAACAGTTTGCATTTCACACCCTGAGATCTAGTTTTAGCAATGAGGTTTACTTAGGTTTAATGTTTTAAGACCAATCAGATTTTATTATATACTTTTATTTTTGGAAGCTACTAAATATAACTCAGAATGTGATTCAACATTTATGTGATTAATTATTTTTAGCCTTTTCCTATTAGTAAAGGAAATGGCAGGTGGGTATGGGTGAAATCAGATTATGCATCCAAAAGTAAATAATTTTCTTAGTGTATAGAATGCAGTTGAGAATCTGTCACAGTGAATCTGTTTTCCTTCTGTTGTTTTGACATATAAGCTAAACCATGTCACTTACATTTATATAGAGAGCACAGATGCCCTGCAGCATGGAAGAGGGTTATGTAAAGAAAATACAGTTCACCACAGAGACAGATGATTCATTGTCTGCAGATTAGTAAACAGCACATGTAATACAGAGACCAAATGTATTTATATTTCTGAAAATGTAAGCAGTATAGTGACACGGATGTCACTTAAGTAGCTGAAGCATTTTCTAATGGATTTCTTAAAGATGGATACCCTTTCTCCTTCCCAGCACATATTTTGTATCTATGTAATGCATAGATATATGGATATGGATATTTGTGTTTACAGTTGCTTAAAATTCCTCTAGAAAAATTCTCAAAAGTCCTCTGCCAATGGAATCTCAAATATCATAACTCATAAAAAAATTGCACTAATGTGAGGCTGGAGAAAGAAAAGTGTTATAAAGTACTGAAACAGACAAGTAAATAAACTGAAAACTTTGCTTGGTTCTCCAGACCGAGCTACTGCTAGTCCTAATGACCAGGAAATAAAAAGAATGCTGTTTAACTGTGAACCATCTCCAGAATATTACAGCATCTGTGAAATAGCTGCAGCTAAAACACGCCTGGGGAATAATGTGCTGTGTTAAATTAAATGTGAGTAACAGTAAGAGTGGCCTGAACTCTGTCAGAGACATACAATTAAGTATGAACTCTGCAGCATGATTTTAAATGATCATGGAAATATGAATGATTGGAAAACATGACAGCAGAGAATAAGAGAAGATTAAGTGGAGAGTAAAGACTGGGTGAATTAGGAAGCCAACGTGTATGCTAGTAGCTAAGCTGTAAAACACATATGTAAGAAATTGTGGTATAAATGAGCAATAAATGATGACTGACAAATGTAACTGAAAAGTGAGAGAGTAACTCAGCCATGTACGAGGGCGGAGTGCATTAATAAAGGAGTTGTGAGTAAGTGGAATAGTTTATGGCGGTTTGATCACATGTGCATGAAAGCAAAGGATCTGTTGAAGAAGATTTCAGGGAGACAGGAAGAAGGGAAGAGTAAACAAGAATAACCATCCAAAAGATGGATGGATCACATGAGAGAAGATCTGCTGCAGTCAGACAAGATGGTCAGAAAAGTTATACGAGTGTCACTCAATTGAGAAAGGTTACAACAGTTAATGCAACACCCTAAACCTATTTAGAAAAATGGGAAGAAGGGGGATCATTATGATTAGTAAGTAAAAGCAAGTGAGGGAATGGCGAACCATATGCCCTAACTCAGCACTCCAGTATGTTCAATAACTGTGACCTACTCTGCTAAAGCTTGACAATTTCATGCATGTGTTATGCATCCATTGCTTTCTTTTGCATATTTTAACTTGGGGCATGACTAAAAAAATGCTTCGGGTTATCCCATCTACCTTTTATCAAGTAAGTAAGTATATAAATAAATACTCCAGAGATTTAAGTGAAGACATTTAAACCATGCTTCCTGTTTGGAACAGATTTATGTCTGAAAATGCAGTGCCTTTAAAGTAAAGAAATGGTATAGACTTCATCTGCCAGCTCAAAGTAGAAAGATCCAGGGTGCTAACATTGCACCTAAGTGGTTTGAAGATTAGGTTAAATTTTGTCTTGCTTTGCTGCACAGATCTCAGAGAAGGCCCTTGGGCTTTAGATTATGTATCATATCTGATTTCCTAGCTTACAAGGGCATGCTGAGAAATTCTACCTACAGCAGAAAAGTATCTTGTCATTAAATATGAGCCAGAGTGACTTAGTAAGGTGATCTTAGGCAGGATTAGAACTGAACAAGTGGCAATAAAGACAAGAAATAAAATATTGAGCTAATAAAATAGAAAGTCAGGATTTCATGGATCAATTTTCATTGTTTAAGGAATATACAGCTTCTTAAAAGTATTTTTGAAAATGGTCACTGTTGTACAGTTATCTTGTATTGTAAAAAGAAAGTGTTGCATACTTACTTATTAGCTAACTGAGCAAAGAAGGTCCAAAAGAACCTTTTCAATCATAACAATGACATATATCAAGCCATCATAAGAATAGTTTCTAAAAATGTAAATATTGTTTGCAGCACTTACTCAAATATGCTAAAGAGAGAGAGAGAGACAGCAACTTAATTTAGAATGTAATATAATACTGATTTAGAAATCTCGGTCCATAATAATATACATGAAGTGTAATATAAACATTTAGAAGGAGTTGACTCAATGTCATCACCCAGAAAGTGATCTTAGCAGATCATCTAAATCAAGCTTCTTCTTATTTGTACTTGTTATCATTAGAGGACTTGTTGGGAAAAAAGTCAAGCAGAAAGTGTACTGATCAAAAGGGCCACAGGAAAACTGCAGAAAAATCTGTGCCAAAGTTGTAGAGAAATTTCTAAAAAAATTGTAGAGAAATTATGTAGAAGAAGTGACAATTATGCATGTATAGTGCAAGCCCTTTGTTGAGAATTAAGGATTATTGCTTGGCAACCATTTATAGAAACCAAATTCTAGTGAATAATAGTTCACCTCACAGGTGCACACATTACATACTATAAACTAATAAAGACTATGGTCCACAAACTGCCACCAATCATCAAAATAAGGCAAATATCAGAGCAGTAACAGAAAATGCAGGGTAAAGTTAATTTCTGCAGCCTATTTCCATACTATGGGAAAACCTTCTGTGTCACATGATGTATATACATGTCAGAACTCCTGTAGAATGTGCCTATGTCCCCACTTATGTATATGAACTATAACATGTACATGTGTACACAAAGATCCGGCACCACCACCTATTAACCTTCCTCCCCCAAAAGTACACTAAAAAAAATATAGCTTTGTACATTAATAGTACCATGAATGGGACAGCTTGCAGCAAAACTCAGTGCATTTAATCACTATGCATGTTGTTGTTGTTGTCTTTCGTCTTTTCCCGTTTACGGGTCGCCACAGCGGAACTCCAGTCCGCTAATAAGTGGCAGTAGATTTTCATGAATGCTGAGGTGCCAGCTCGACGTTCAAACTTCAACGAAGGCACGCCCATTTACGTATGTCTTTTGAATGCCCACCCAACTATGGGGAGGGCATGCAGACTCCACACAGAAGGCACTCCCTGCACTCCAGCCAAGAATTGAACGGGAGAACCTCTTGCTGTGAGGTAACAATGCTACCGCTGCACCACCAGTATTCAGGGAAATATTAACAGCTTCCAAAAAAAAAAAAAAAGATAAAGCAGCCATTCTTAATACTAGATAGCTACTGACTACTTGTTTTTGTTTTAATAGCATTTCTGCTCCCCCATATAATAAAATAAATAAATCAATAAAAAAGTAAAAAAAAATAAGCAGTCATTCGATTAATACATGTACACCACATTAGGACAGAAACACTGCACAGCCTTAAAAAAGTTATCATTCAATAAATAGTGACTTAAGGCTGATTTTTTTCCTTTACTAAAAAAAAATGTTTTTTTTTAAGGGGGGAGTAAAATTTAAACATAATTTTTCCCATTACCCTGCATTGTAAACAACATTTCTTTGTTAAACAAAGTGTAATTAGCAATACATTGCGCAGATTTCAGGAACTTTACTGTGAGTTGCACTCCCATTTTATCCCTTGAGGCAATCCTTTTCAATTCAGAGAGAGCCCTATTATACAGCTGTACCATAAAAAGATGTAGCACCATGGTGGGTTGACCCTTTGGACTATCACAAATGCTAATTAGGCTTTCTATGGGAGTGGCCTAAGCTAACTGGCCATGTGGTCTCCCAGTGGAAATGCCTGCAGTGAGGCATTAATGCAGCTGAATGATTCAGAGAATTTTTCATCTCAGGAGTTGCCTTAGGTCAACTGGTGCACTAGGCAAAAGACCTCCCACCACACCATCCGTTGCCCTCATCCTGGTCTACCTACACCAAATAAATACTGGAAAAGTGCCCTTGCTAGAGAGGTTCCCTAGGCAGCTGCCAAGTTGGCCTATGCCTAAGGCTGGCTATGTTTCAGATTCACAAGTTTTTTATGCTGGTTGTGTTAATGAACGGGTCTATATTACATGATCGAATGATCACAATAGTGAATACTCTAAAGAGCAAAAATGCAGCACACCAAAGTGCTTTTTGTGGGATCACGGTACAGTGAAGAATGGAATATTTGCCATTTACTCACTGTAGTGTGATCTCGGAGTTGGTATATATATTTAGCGGGGGGGGGGGGGCACAGCCCCCCCCCATAATGGTTTTGATGTGCTGAATTTTTGCTCTTTAGAGCATTCTCTATTGTGATCATTCGATCACATAATATAGACCCTTAATGAACACTGCCAAAAGCTCATGTTGACCTATTACTTCAAGTGGTGAGATCATGTCAGAGGCATATATAGTGGAGTGAAGCAGCAAGGTAGTGGTGGGTGGGTGCATGTGTGTGACTGTAGATGTGAATGTATGCAGTGGGATGTGTAGCCTCAGGTGTATGTCTGATTGTTTATCTGACAGAATGTTTGCAGTAGGGAAGTTAATTAGGTGATAGGGTAGGTATCTGTGTGTGCTAATAAGTGAGAGTCTATGAGTATGACTTGGTGGGCTTTCTTAACTCCACACTTCCCTAGACTAATGAGCAAATCCTGCAATACTGAAGGGGTGAACACTATACACCAGCAATACCCTTAATATAGTGCCATAAAGGCAGTTAAAGATTAAAACACTGTACTGTTGACATTCACAACCATCTCTTTAGTAGTGCTTTCGGATCTGCACTATCATTAGATAGTAAAGAGTCTTTCAAAAAAAATATTTAAAGTAAAGGGGGGAGGGTTCAAATCCTTGATTCTTGACACAAAAAGCAGCTTGTTAATCCAGTGACTAACATCTGCACTAATTCATGAGGGTTTGTGTTACAGTGTATTTTTACACTATAACTGATGAGAAAGTGCTAAAATCAGGAACAACTTTTGAATTTTACTCTAATTCTCTTACAAAGTTAATAGTAAACAGAGTTTGCATCAGCATACATTTTCTGAACAGAATGAGGTATGAAACCTTAATGACTGTCCGTGGCACTACTGACAGCTAATGCATCAGCATTAGGAATGCTGACATGCATTCAGGTCTGAAACATTGACTTGATCAGTGTGTGTTACTGCCCGCAGTTTAACTATAGTAACCTGTGTGTTACATTTCTAACAATCAGCCTGTGACAGTTCTGACTCAATCAGTGTGTGTTACTGCCCACAGTTTAACTGTAGCAACCTGCATGTTACATTTGTAGCAATCAGCTTGATACAGTTCTGGATAAGAAGAGCTTTTGTTATTTATTTTTGGTTTTATTGCTTCTAAACATAAGAGTTAAAGACAAGGATTTTATCCCCATTCCTATGTGGTCAGGACAGGGGGTAGATAGGGTACCCACCAATTGGGAAATATTGCTGATAGTCAGGAAAGTAGGGTCTTTATCAGGAAATCCGGAAGTCAGGGTCTCTTGTCAAGAAATGTGGTCAGTAACTGAAATTTACTTTGAATCATTCTGAGAGCTTACAAATTCCTGAGGTATGTTTCCTAAAATGTTTACTGATTCACGTGCATTTCTTATCTGCATTGAGATGCTGTGTAAACAAATTCATTGTTGTGGTTTATGCTTATATGCATATGTGTGTGTTAGGGCGGGGGGGGGGATTTGATGTGTATATCAGTGTGCACAAGGGTAACAAGTTGGCCATGATTTCTTTCACTTTCTGTCACAGCTAAATATCAGGACTGCACACAATTAGCCACTATTTGGTTGTCTGGGTAGGAAGTGTGAGGTACGAACACATACTTGGCACAGTGGCAAAGTGAGTAGTGTTGCTATCTAACAATGCTTGTCTGTCAGAATTCTTGGCTGTGGCACCATCTTTGTGGAGTCTGCATGTCCTCCCAGTCTCGGATGATCTTATTTCCTGCAACACCCCAAATGCATGTCACAGGGGAACTGATGTTCTTCCAATTTGCCAAAAGAAAACAAGGTGTGTGTGCATGTGTGTGTGCATGTACGAGCGCACGCACCCGCACGCGCATGTGTGTGTGTGTGTGTGTGTGTGTGTGTGTGTGTGTGTGTGTGTGTGTGTGTGTGTGTGTGTGTGTGTGTATCATAAAGTAATATTGGTAGGTGTAAACAGTAGCAAAAATAAAAATGAAGACATAAAATGCATCACAGATCATTGGGACCCTCAGAGCTTCTTTCAGACTGTCATTCCTAGCAGTATAATTGGCTTATTGTGGTCCTCTGCAAGGGGCCCCATTTAAACTGAAGCTGACCCTGGCCACTCAGAAGTGTGCACAGAAAGTCATTCTAATTTGTTTGTTGGCTGGGGCAGGCTGGCAATTATTTCTTCAACTTTACTCAAAATCACACCTCTGAGGTTTGCAAAAATGTCACTATAACATATCTAGGACCAGTGTAACGTGTAGCACCATGCTGGAATATATTCATGTTTTTTTTTTCACTTTCTTCTCAATTGAAATCCAATGTATATATAGGTGGCAATTGTCTGCGGGTTGAGGAAAGGAGACATGCTGCCTGGGTACAGCTGATAGCAATAGGTTGAAATATCTTGTGCTGCACTTGTTTTTAAGTGTTTATCACAGTTTAACTTCAAAAGGTTAAAGGGAAGGTGTCTGTTTTTGAGTTACGGCATGCCATGATAATAATAAATTAAAATATAGGACTATGGCCATTTGTCCTTTCATTTCATCCCAATTTAACAACAGAGAGGGAACACAGAAAGTGACATTCTATTTTGGGGCAAGGAAGAAGGTAGTCATCAGTATGAGTTATGTTCAAGCATTTTCTTTTCAGTATGTGGGTAAATACTACTCAGTTTATTGGTAACTACTGTGTAATAGGGCTTGAACATTAAACTCTAGACATAATTTTATTTTTTCTATAATAAAGCCAGTTTTTTTCCTTAGATGTTATTTTCTCAAACCATCATTAGACCAAGGGTTGGGGAAAAAGCTCTAAAATGTGCCACAGGGAATTTAAAACCTCAAAGCTTCTAGGGTTGTGGTGCCCCCAAGACCACCAGCTTACTTAAATTCTTTCCTATACAGTAGTTACAGTGCATTTTTGCCAGTTAATGTATGTTGGTAGCATTTAGTAAAAAGCAAACAAAAGAAAAAAATGTTAGAAATCTAAAGTAGTCTGGTAGCATGAAAAGGCGGGGATAGGTAGAAAATATGTGAGCAAGGATGTGTGCTGTGGTCATGGTAGATAGCAGGGTGGGGAGCGCCATGGAATAGTTTGCTTAGGGTTGCATATTGTGTATAGCTGCCCACACAGTCAGTATATATAACATTTAAAAATAGTGCATCTGGCTGTAGCCTGCTCAAAGTGGTAGTGGCTGCCCTCTGGAAAGGGGTGAGTTTTCATTATGGGGGTTGGTTGGCTTATTTTTCAGGAAATAAAACAATGCAATGGTGCAACCCTAGGGAAGAGCATGCTTCTCAACTTCTGTGCTCAAGAATTTTAAGGCAAAGCCAAGAATAGTGGTGGAAAAATGGTCAAAATCAGTGACAATTTTAAAATATTAATCTATAAGTTTTACATTGACATGCATTTTCTGAACTAAAGGAAATCTGAAATTCTAAAGTCTATCACTGCCAGACCAGAAGTGCTCAGTTTGTGGTGCATGTTATATCAGCATGCTAAGGTTTACTAGTAGAATAACTTAATTTATAGGTGCATAGGTTCATAGGTGTGTACTAGGCTAATAACCACAAGGGACGTTTTAAGCCTAGCCATGCATCACACATGTGTGACAAGTTCAAAATACCCTTGATAAATGTAAGCAGGGGCTTAGGAGGTGAAACATTTACAAGCAGAGGCCTGGGAGATGAATTATTTACAGGCTGCCTGTGTCCATTAGAGACATAGGTGTCAAACCAGAGATGAACTTCCTGTTCCCCATCCAATTGTCTAAGTTACAATTGGTTTAGGGAGGAACTCTGCTTCACACAGATGGGGAACCTATTCTAGAGAAGGGGTGGTCTCTGCGATAATACCTGTCTACTCAACCAGTCCTATTTATATGACAGGCAGGGTTTAAGTCTTTAGAATGGGTAATTCTAGTGCTGTTTGTTTTGCAGATGTGAAGGAGGTCCATCAAACAGGGGTCTGATCTCCCCTAAAGACCCTGTAAGAGACATAATACTAGTATAAGGCCTTGTGGTGGTCTGCATAGGATATGTTACTTATGCCCTGTATTCTTATTTATTTATTTATTTGAATTTGTTGACCGGTAGAGTCCACTGGGTCAGAGCAACCCGTTTTCAGTAGAGGCCCAGGGTGAAAAGCTCCACAAGTAGTTACATTCATGACAATAGAGGTTACATTGATGAAAATTACAGTGGTAATGAATATATAATAAGCAAAAAGGCATTATTGCATAACATTTCTTACAGAAGAAAAAAAAATACATATTAGATAGGAAAAAAAACATGAAAATCAATTTTCAGACATTTGAGCAACTTTGGAAAGATAGAACATATATGATAAGATTATTTTTAAGAATTAAGTTAGAGTTATTTAAGCATTCCTGGTAAAGAAAAGTATGTGGGTTACTAATTGAAAATAGAAAGGTCATTTAAGCATAGTGAGGTGTTAATGCATACAGAGTGCAATTTATTAGACTTATACCATATAGAATACCACTGAGAAAGGGGGATAACTTCATTACCAGAGGAAACTGGATGTTCTTTTGCAGGAATAGTGTACTGATTCTACATTATTATAAAGAGGGGTCAAGGGTCTAAGAGTAGGGGGCGTTAAGGTTATGTAGGAAAATGATGTTTAGGTAGGAACATGGGAAGGGCATTCCCATTTGGAGGACAGAAGGGAGTGCAGGACAGATTTGAAGTTGTTATGGCTTGGTATAGTGCGTAGGGGGAAGAGAGTTCCATAGTTTGGCTATTGTTTAGGGTAGTAGCAATTGGTCAGGGGAAGTGAGGGTTTGTGCACTTGTAGGAGGTTTTGGCTCTCGGATCTGAGGGAGCGGCTGGGCGTGCAGGGTATTAGAGATGTGGCGAGAGAAGGGCATTCTGCAGGTTTGTAGATGAGTTTGTGGGCAGTGGTAAGGTGTAGGTAGTTTAAGTAGTTGGGGAGTTCTAGCCATTGGAGGGTACGTAGGGAGAGGCAATGATGAGAAGAGTTTTGAGAATTGGTTGCAAATTTGCCGATTTTTGTGGTAGCAGGATTCAAGTTTGGAACGAAGGCCCAGTTGAAGGTTGGAGATTAGGGGAGTGACATACATGAGAGAGGGGAGAAGGAAGGTAGTTGCAAGAGTTTTTCGGGTGAAGGGGCTGAGGTAATGGTTGTGTCTGTAGAGGAGACCAATTTTTTGATGGGATTTCTTAATTTTGGAGTAAATGTGGGAATCTAATTTTAAGTTTTCATCAATGGGGATGCCTAGTAGCTTGGTACAGGGAATGATTTCTGGGGGTGGTGTTATTCTGGATTTTAATGGAGAATAGGTTTTTCTTGAAACTGGAGTTTTTGGTAGGAGTAAAAATTATTAGTTTTATTTTGTTTGCATTTAGGGCTAGGTGACTGGATTGCATTTAGGATTCAGTTTTGGAGAAGGCTGAGTTTTTAGTAGTAGTTCATAGGTTGGTACTAGGCTATCGGCCCTAGGGCATATACAAGCCTAGCCATAACAATTCCCTGAATATTTCTTCCCACAATATTTACTTCCCTGGACCCCTGTCTAGCAGGGCGACTGACGTGATCCCCAAGGTGAATTTCATATCTCCCATCCAATTGTCAAGATTCCTTTTGAAGAGGGCCAAGGAGGCACTCTGCTTGACATGTATGGGCAGTCTATTCCAGAGTCTGGGGGTCAGGAACCTATCCCTCCAGCATGTTTTGTTCATTGTGATGACAAGGTTTAGATCCATGGAGCGTGTGGCTCTGAGGGATTGGGATTTCTTTAAGTGGAGCATGTCCAACAGCTCAGGGTTTGACATGGCCTTGTATGTTAAGCAGAGATCACCTCTGAGTAGACGATATACCACAGAGTATAGCTGGAGTTGTTTTAGATGGTCAGCATAGGGCATCTGCTTTAGGCCTGTGATTCTTTTAGTGAGGTATTGCTGTGGCCTTTCCAGCTGTTGCAGATGTCTTGTGAGGTACATACCAAATGGGGCATTGTACTCGATAATGGGTCTAAGGAGGGATGAGTACAGTGGGACAATGACCTCCTTTTTTCTGGATGAAAAGCCCTTAGTGATGAGGTGCTCCACATAGAAGGATTTCCTGACTGTTGTGGTGATGTGGTTATAGAAGGTGAGACCACTATCCACCTGTGTCCCTAAGTCTCTCATTACACTTTCTGTGTTTAGTGTACTGCCACCTATGTGGTAATTCATGGGTACATGTTTTTTTTCCCAAAGGGGATAACTATACATTTCTTGGCATTAAGCTTGAGCCCATGGCTCTGGCACCAAGCATCTGTTTCTGTAAGGCCCTTTTGTAGAATATCCACATCATTTGGGGATTCAGTAATGGCTTCCAGTTTGCAGTCATCTGTGAACTTTGTTAGCCAGAGTCCCTTAGTGTCGGCCTGCACTTCAGAGAAGTAGCTGCTAAACAAGAGCGGTCCCAGGACTGAACCCTGAGGTACTCCACTTGTCTCCTGTCTGATGCTGGATTTGGAGTCGGCTACTTTTACAGTCTGGGTTCTGTCAGTATGCCAGTTGGCAACCCATCGAGTAACGTAGGATTTATGCCCAGCTTAGTAAGTTTATCTATGATTCCAGAGTGGGGGATGGTGTCAAACGCCTTGGTGAGGTCCAGATAGGCTGTGTGGACCTCCTTACCCTCTTACACAGCTCTGGAGACTGATTTAAAGAAGTCAATCAGATTCAGGAGACAAGATCAGCCCTCTACGAATGCAAACTGGGTGGGGTCCTGTGTTTGAAGGTTGCCATTGTCTTTGTTTATAAGTTCCATGATAATGCGTTCCATGCCCTTGCAGATCAGGCTCATCAGACTGATGGGACGGTAGTTCCCAGGATCCAAGGTGGATCCCCCTTTGTGGAGTGGGACAACTGTAGCTGTGCACCACTCAGTGGGCATGAAGCCTGAGGTGAGGCTATGATTAAACATGACACTTAGGTGAGGTGCCAGTTCATTTTGTAGTTCATGTAGTACACAGCCCAGGGTGTCATCTGGTCCCATGGATGCTGTATTCTTAGCTTTGGGGAGTGCGGTTTCTACCTGTGTGGCCATGATTACCGGAATTTGGCAATCTTTTGGTATTGAGATGGGCCATTTAGGGGGTGAGAGCAGGGTGAAGTTGGCACTAAATCGATCTGCCAGGATATTGGCAATATACTTGGGATCAGTATATTTAATGCCATTCTTTTGTAACTCAGAGCAGATCTGAACATTGCCATTTAGATTCTTTTTTTTTTACTCCAAATGTCTTTTATTAATTTTTCAAATAATTCCATTGTATAATAACCTTAATACATTTTCTGATAAGTAAAACAGTATTATTAACTATATACAATATTTACATTTGGCCTGAAATTAAATTATTGTATTGATCAGTCTAGTCAGAGTAACATCATATTAATGAGACATCATTTGTTCCTTTTTCTTTCACTCTCATTAAGAGTTTAAATTCAAGTTTAGTGTCTCAATAAGTGATAGTATTTTTTCCCATGGGTTCTTGTTCCTTCGTCTTGGTGCTATTCTTTTTTTATTTTATTTATTTTATTTATTTTACATTTGTTGACCGGGCTAGTCTAGCTGGATATATGTCCATTTTCAGTAGAGGCCCGGGGAGAAAAGCTCCAGTATTTATTACAGGTTTATATAATCATTAAACAATGATTATAGTAGCATGAAACAGGTAAAACCACACATAGTAACATCATACATAGTAATTACAATAAATATAACATAAAGTTTGCTAAAAATGCTTTAAGGTGAGTAGGGAAAGGTATTAGTGTTATAGGGAGAGTAGAAATGAAAAGGGAAGATAAAGAGAAAGAGAAAAGAAAGAGGAGACAGGGTTAGTCTGGGTTAGTACAAGAGCACAGCCAGTGATTATTGAAATACAGTTTTAGATTCCTTTTAAACAGTGGGAGAGACGTGAGAGATGGGATCTCAGTGGGTAGTTTATTCCATATTTTTCCAACAGCATTGGAGAACAGTGAATCACCTGCTGCATTGTTAGTTTTAGTAGTATTGATCAAAAGTTTGTTTGAAGAGCGTAGGTGTCTCAGGTTATTGTATGGTATAATGAGACTGGTAAGTATTGGGGTTTTGTTAGGTTGGTAAAGGGTCTTGTGCACTATAGTGAGCTGTTGGAGTTTGAGGTGGTTAGGGATGGGTTTTGAAGGAGGATCCTGTAGCAAATCTAGCAATATTATTATAGGATGTTATTAGTTTATTGATGTTATTTTTAGAGAGATTGGTAAATATAGGTGAGGCATAGAGTAGAGTAGAGATTAGGTGCGTTCTAGCTATTGTGGTCCTAGCTAGTGGAGTGAGGAAGGGTTTGATTCTATATAGCGAACCTATTTTTTTGTTAACTAATTTTATTGTATTGTTGATGTGAGAATCAAAGTTGAGATTGTTGTCAATAGTTATTCCTAATAGCTTAGTGGTTAGATCCGGAGAGATAAGAGTACCATTGTTGGAAGTGAGAGTGAAATGAATAGGGGTAGACTTTCGGCTTGGTGAGAAAAGTAGCAGTTTAGTTTTCTTAGGGTTAAGGAGCAGGCAGCATTGAGAGAACCATTGTTCAACGGTGTTAAAAGCTTTTTGGGTAATAGACTGGAGTTCAGTTTGAGAGGTGGCTGTACAGATTATTGTAGAGTCATCGGCATATTGAATGCAGGTAGTGTTTGGGATAGCTGTTTGAAGGTCATTAATAAAAATGGAAAATAGTAGGGGGCCTGGGATAGAGCCTTGAGGAACCCCTACAGAGATAGGAAGGTGATCAGACAGAGAGTTTTTCCAGAGAACTGCTTGTTGTCGGTTATCTAAGTAAGATGTAAACCAGGTTATGGAAGGAGGATCGAGTGAGAGAGAAGTAAGAATGTGCAGAAGAAGTTGGTGATTGACCATATCCAAAGCTTTAGATAAGTCAATGAAGAGTGCAGATGATAGTCTATTGTTATTGCGGTTATAGTTAATGGAGTTAGTGAAGGAGAGCAATGCAGTCGTGGTGCTGTGGGAAGGTCTGAATCCATGCAGACAGGAAGCAAGTAGGTTGTTTTGGAGAAGGTGGTTTAGTAGTTGTTTATGTATGCATTTTTCCAATATTTTTTCAAGAGGGGATAGGAGTGCTATCGGACGGTAGTTAGAGAAGTCATTGGAGTTCCCACCTTTGTGGAGTGGAATAATATGAGATATTTTCCAGATAGAAGGAACAGTTCCTTCAATTATAGATCTATTTAAAAGTATAGAGATGGGATAGGCGATAGCTTTGGCACCTATTTGAAGGAACTCACCAGGGACTCTGTCAGCCGAAGGGGTGGTAGGTTTTAGTTTATGAAGAAGTGAGAAGATGAAGGAGGTAGGAATTGGTTTAGAGGTGCTTAGAGGTGCTTAGAGGTGAGTACTAAGCTAACTGCCCTTACGAGCCATTTTAAGCCTAGCCAATTATCCCTTGTGAGACTCAAACCCTGCACCTTGTGTTTGTAAGGCAAACACCTTAACCATTAGGCCACCCTCCCAACCCCTTTAGGCCACCCTCCCAACCCCTAATCAAAATGAAAAGAAGGAGGTGGAGTAGTAGAAGATGTAAGCAGGTTAGAAGTGTTGGGGGATAGGTGACTAGCTAGAGTATGGATAGCACTTGTAAAGAATGAGTTAAAGGCATTAGCTCTTTGTGAGGGATGTTCAGGATTGGAGCCTAGTGGGTTGGGGGTAATAGATTGGCCTGGGGAAAGAAGATTGTTAATACTAGTCCAGAATTGTTTAGGTTGCTTATTTGAGGTTTGCTGAAATAGCAGAAAATAGTTCTTTTTGTCTGTCACAATGGCCTTTTTTGTACTGTTTCTAAGTTCTCTGAAGGTTTGGCGGTCAGTCAGATTCCTAGTAGCACGCCATTTTGCCCAGGATTTATTTCTGAGAATGATTTTTTGCCTAGTGTCATTGATGAGCCAGGGGGCTGGTTTAGCTTTGGTTCTAATAGTACGTAGAGGTGCATGATGGTCTAGGATGGATAGGAATGTGGAATTGAAGTATTCTACTGCTTCATTAAGGGGAAGAAGTTTTAGTGGAGACTAATTACATTGTTTTATTTCAGCTAGAAAGAGTTCTGAGTCAAATTGCTTTTTTGAACGTAATGTTAGGAAAGTATTAGGAAGATTTAGGTTTGTTCTATGTCTAATTACGTAAGTTAGTGAATGGTCACTTAGATCATCTGGAAGGGTACCAGATTTATAGGTATGTTGTGGGCTATTAGTAAGTATCCAGTCTAAGGTAGTTTCATGATTATTGATTTTATTAGTTCTGGTAGGGCTGTTAATGAGTAGTGAGAAGCCATATAGGTTTATATGGGAGGTGGGGTTTGTGCTTTTACAGGTATTCCAATCAATATTTACGTCACCTAGGATAATTGTCTCTTGTGGGAGGTTAGAGGAGAGCTAGTTAAGGGTATTTTCTAGAATGTTAATGTTATTTCCTGGGGGGAGGTATGTACAAATAATATTTATGGCTTTGCTTTGGTTGAGTAGGAGCTTTAAGCTAATAATTTCAGAACTAATGTCTGGGGGTAGGTTGAGATTTATATTACTGATTTGAAGGTTAGCTTTATATAGGATAGCCACTCCTCCTCCGTTTTTGGCTAGGCGGTCATGTCTTGTAATATTGTACCCAGGTGGGGTAATTTCATTGTCTTTACTGTCAGGTTTAAGCCATGTTTCAGATAGGCAAAGTAAGTCAAATTGGTGGATATCTAAGAGGGCGTGGACTTGATGAATTTTGTTGCAAATACTACGTATATTGACATGAGCTACAGCGAGTGAGTTGCCTGGTTTGGTTGGCAAGAGGGTACTAGTTATGTATTGATTAGTGTATCCTAGAGAATAGGTATGTTGAGGGCCAGGGTTGGGATGAATGTCTCCATCCAATAGGGCATGGATAAGTATAAAGTGTTTGGGCTGGAGAGGCTTCCAGAAGCAAACTAGTGATTTTTTGGTTTTGAGGTTGTTAAACTTGATATGTACAAGTCTGTGGTATTTAGCTAGTTGGTAGCTGGCTTTATAAGTTAGGTTTATGGAGGTTGAGTATAAAGGGAATATAGGTGTAGAGGTGTGCAAGGAGGGAAAGTTCAGGGAGTAGTGGATTGGATGTTCATATGAAGTTAGGAGATAGGTTGTAGCTAGAGGAGGTATGAGAGAGATCCAGATCAGTAATTGGAGTTGTGGAGGAATTAATAATGTGTACATTTTTAAGGTATGGGTGATGAAAGAGGTAATAAGGTTTAAATTATTGACACAAATGAGAAGAAGAAGAAGAATGACTGTCAGAGGTAGAGGAGAAATGAAGTTAGGTAATGAGTGGGTGTGAAGTGATAACAAAGGGGTTGAGGATGTTAATGATGAGGTGTGTTTGATTGGAGTCTGTGAAGTGGGGGTGGGTCTAGTAGAGGGATAAATGTAGGAGTAGTGGGGGCGGGTGGAATTGGGGGCAGGGTAGGGGAGCAGAGTGAGCCCAGAATGGAGCGGGAAGAGCCAAGAGAGCAGAAGTGTTGTGGAAGACAATCAGTGAAGAGAGAAAGATCCAGAGGTAAGTCTGAACATGGAGGACTGTAGAAGAAAGCTCACAGTCTAGTTGGAAGGAAGTCAGGATGATTAGAGGAGAAGAAACTGAGCAAGGGTACTATATGACTAAGGAGAGTTGATAGGTGAGTGAGTCCAAGAAGAACCGAGAGCTAATGAAGAAGAAAGGATACAGAAATGAAGTAGGCAAAGCAATACAGTAAGCTATGCTAGAGACACTATTTAGTGGGCTGTCGGGTAATAGCAAAGAAAGGTCCCTTCCTAGTTTAGTCATGTTATGGGGTCATGAGGAAGAACAGGAGTATATAGGAAGAAGGATAAGGAGAGGTAAGAATTATATAAAAGAACAGAAGTATATAGCTGAGGGGAGGGGGGTTTGGCTGCTGGCTGTCCTGCCTGTGAGGCTTGACTAGGTTAGGAGAGTCTAAACATCCAAATGGATGGAATTTATATCTGTCTGAATCAATACATACTTTCACTTTTACAAAGGAAAAAAAGTCTCTCAGGGAGCTGTTAGTTATTCCCTTAGTTAGCACAGGTGTTCAGAGGCATCCAACTGGGTAGGTACACGTGTTTGGTGCAGGGATAGACTGGAACACAGAGCTGGTAATATATATAAAGAGAGAAAAGGTGGTAAGGCAGACAGTACAAAATTAAAGAGCAGATAAAAATGTAGCACAAGCACAGATACAAATGTAACCACAGTTATTACAACACATTGTAACTTCATCACACTTCCATAACTGCAAATAGAGCTAGTTATAACTATAAATTCAGGTCAATGCTAGGCATAAGCAGTAAACCCAGTTAGGCAAGGAGCTGTAGTAACATTGGGAGAAGATAATCCCTTTGTGAACCAGCAAAAATACTTAACAATAACAGCAAATATGATTAGTTCCAAATCCTTCTTGAATACACAGTTTGACATGAGTAGTTCACAGTAACATCACTTACTAAGTATTCTTATAATACTATAAAGAAAATTAGTAGTTAATTTTAGAGACACTTTGCAATACGCAATGTGAAGGGGTTAAGTAGAGGGGATGAAATTCAGTTGATAGAGGTCTACTGTAAGAGAGTCACTAGATGCAGGCTACTATACGTGCCAGTTATATGGCGCAATTGCATATTTCAATGCCAATGTTGATGCGGCTGGGAGAGTAGAAGGTGGAATGCTGAGGGTGTTAGAACTAAACTATGTAATGGGGATCCTATACTAAATAATTTACTATATTCAGGAAAGAGGCTATATCCTACTGGACAATGCCTGTAAAGTTCGTTTTATCAGATAATTTTATTATAATAAAGTGCTAGGCAGTTGAATGTAGTGGCTCTGCGAGTGACAACAGAGCGTTACACCCCTAGATATAGGGGCCAATTAAAGCAGCGAGGCATCCACCACATATCAATCACTCACAGGAAGAGGCATTGTACTGCTGGACAAAGTTAAGTAAAGTAAGGAGGTGTGTTGAAATTCAGCTAGGGATGGCCGCAACTGCTTAAAAGGAGGTAAAAAATTATGACGGCTCCATTAGAAAAGGGGAGCGTTACACAACCCAGTTTCAGGGACTGTTTGTGGCAGCTAGGCAAGCTCTAGAAAGCTATAAAATGCTTACACATAGGGACTCAGTGGTGTATGATATAGAAAGTAGCACTCTTACACAGAATACGCTACAAGTATAAGACCTGCTCGAGTGAAAACACCTAGGCGAGCACAATATGCCAGTAAACAATTAGATGTAGGGACTCAATGTCGTACTAATAAGGATAGTTACACCCTATCTTGGGTAAATACAGTGGGAGTTTAAGATCCAAGATAAAGGCTATTTTGATGATTAAGCCATGATTCCCGCTCTGCGTAGGTTGAGGGTGCAAATATAATCTAAGCGACTATATGCAGGATATAATAAAGTATATTATCAGGGAATGTTGAGCACTGAATCAATAATTCATTAATACGAGTAAACAAACCTAAGATATTTTGTCTTCATAGGCTCAACGCCCAACAAGTAACAGTGTTTGCCGCTTCAGCAGTTGCCACGAGGTTGTGTGAGGCAGCAATGAAAAAAATAAAAAGGTTTGAAAACAAGCGTTTGTACCAAAAATATGCTTAACAATTAGCAAGTACTATGTTCTGATAATACCAACGTCTACAGAGACAACTATAGTAACAAGCAAGTATATGTCAGTGAAAACATTAAAAAGTACATATACAGCAAAGAACAGTCAAATAAAAACACATAGAATTAACTCTCTTACTGTGAAACAAGCTCTGGAGTAGGGAGCACAGCAGCCAGGTGGAGGGAAAAGAGAAGAAAGATGGCGTCCACAGGTTAGGGGTACACTTATAAGGTAGGATAGTACGTGGGGGCAGAGGGGGAGGGGAGTGGAACATAGGTAAAGTGCAACTATAAGGTAAAAAATCACCGCAAGGTTATAAGAAGAAGGAGAGGTAGTACGTAGGAAGAGATATGATAGGGGGAGGAGTTCAGTGGTTGGAGGTAGTGGAATAAGAGGGGAAGTAGTGGAAATAGAATGAGGATAGGCAAGAAAATTAAAATATGTGTGGAAGCAGGGGAGATATCAATAAAGTGTAGGCAAGGTAGGAGAGGTGTAGGGAGTAATTACTGCCTAAAGCTAATGAGAAAGAGAGATAACTGAAGGGTGAGCCAGGAGAGCAACAGAGCCAAGAGAGCAGAAGTGTTGTGGAAGACAATCAGTGAAGAGAGAAAGATCCAGAGGTAAGTCTGAACATGGAGGACTGTAGAAGAAAGCTCACAGTCTAGTGGGAAGGAAGTCAGGATGATTAGAGGAGAAGAAACTGAGCAAGGGTACTATATGACTAAGGAGAGTTGATAGGTGAGTGAGTCCAAGAAGAACTGAGAGCTAGTGAAGAGGAAAGGATACAGAAATGGGGTAGGCAAAGCAATACAGTAAGCTATGCTAGAGACACTATTTAGTGGGCTGTCGGGTAATAGCAAAGAAAGGTCCCTTCCTAGTTTAGTCACGTTATGGGGTCGTGAGGAAGAACAGGAGTATATAGGAAGAAGGATAAGGAGAGGTAAGAATTATATAAAAGAACAGAAGTATATGGCTGAGGGGAGGGGGGGTTTGGCTGCTGGCTGTCCTGCCTGTGAGGCTTGACTAGGTTAGGAGAGTCTAAACAACCAAATGGATGGAATTTATATCTGTCTGAATCAATACATACTTTCACTTTTACAAAGGAAAAACATTCTTAGTTCTTTTTATCTGGTTTCCAGTAATGCAGATTCCTTCAATATTAGCAGAAATTCTTTAAATGATGGTTCCAGATTTGACTTCCATTTTCTGATAATACATTTACTAGCATTTGCTAGAATGTTCTATAGTAGGTAGAGGTTGCTATTATTTAATTCTAAATTCTCATTAACACTCAACAAAATTAGAGATTTACTTACTACAAATGTATCTGAGAATATGGCTTGTATGAAATTGCTGACATCTTCCCAAAATTTTTTAACTTTAATATAGTCATGAAATACATGTATCCAATCTGCTTTACAACTTTGCAAACATCTCCAACATGTAACATTATTAGAAGTATTACATTTTTTAATCTATTTGGAGTAAAAAAAAAGATCTATGCAAAAATTTCCATGTGTAAATTCTCCAAAATTGCATGTTGGATGTCAATTAAACAGAATTTAGTATTTTGGTTTTATTTCCAAGGGATATATTTATTGAATGACCTTTTGTTATATGATTACAACATTTTTGATTGATTTTAACTTTATAATTTATTAAGATTTTATATAATTTTGATGTCAAATTTTCCCAATTTTGATTATTATATACTATTTCATATAAATGAGTTATAAGTGTAGGTCTATTTCTAAAAGAAGAATTGTTAATTCTTCTGCATAGATCTTGTGAGTATTTAATATACTTTGTAATAATGCCCAGTCTGATGTAGAGAGATTATATGTTTTTATTATAAGTTGACTATCCAAAACCTTATGTTCATTAATGCTTGTTGCCAGCAGATTAATCCTTTCTTTTCCCAAGTAATGAAAACCATCCTATGCATTTTGTTTGGAAAATTTCTTGTTACACTGGAAGGATATAAAAGTACTAGCCATAGCTTTATATCTGTATTAGAAGTTACAAATCTTCTAAATGAATTATACATATCATTTAAGTATTTTAGATTAGTAGGTTTTGTTAGATTATACTGAAGGCTAGTGCATAAGATATGCCATGGTTTATTAATATGATTGTCTATCATTAAATTCTTTAAAATGGCATTTTCATTTGAATAAATAACAGTGTGGAGAGATTTCCAGTTAGAAGAATAGCACAGATTTAGCCAATTTATAACTGTTTTAAATATAGAGGCTCTAATATAAGTTTCAATATCTGGGAAATTAATTTCACCTAGTTTCCATGGTCTAATGTGGTGTGTATAAGCTATTCTGTTTTTGTTAGGATGCCAAAGAAATCTTAATAATAATGTATTTATTTCTTTAAAAAAAATGTCTGGTATTACTGGAATAGCTTGTGCTACATATAGGGTTTTTGGAAGTAATATAATTTTTCTTACTTGCAATCTATCTTCAAATGGTATATATATTTTGTTCCATTTTATTATATTTGACTTTATTGTGTCTATGATTTCCCTGTAATTTATATTTAAAATGTTTTCTAATGTTGTACTTAATGTTATACCTCGATAGTTTAAAGTGAGAGATTGTTTACCAATTATATGATTATCATTTATTTGAAAATCATTTTTTTATTCAATATCATAACATTTGATTTCGTTTTATTAAAATATAGTCCTGAAATCGAATAAAATTTATCAACTTGTATATCTAATTCTTTTAATTAATTTTTAGAAGTAGATGTGGTAAGAAGTATGTCATCTGCAAATAACATTATTTTTGAATTATATTGATTATATTTTGGGATTGTTTCATATTGAGATAGCAAATATTTCAATGGCTAATGCAAATAATATGGGGGACATGGGGCAATCTTGTTTTGTGCCTTTTGTCAATATTATTGATTCAGAGGTGAAAGGTCCTAATTTTACATATGCTAAATTGTTTTTATATATGTTCTTTATTAATGAAATAAAGGAGCTAGGAAACTCATACTACTCTAATATTTTAAACAAGAAATCCCAGTTTAAGGAGTCAAAAGCTTTCTCTATGTCTAATGCAACTATTAAGGCGCCTTGCTTTTCTCTATTTAAATAGTCAATAATAGTTAGTATTCTTTGTATATTATCATAGGTGCGTCTATTATGTATAAACCGTTTGATCTTCATTGAATTTTGTTCCAAATACAATACTATAAAATATACTTGAACATTAATATAAATATTATCAAGCATGAAACTCAACAACAAACATGGACTTAACACTCTCACTGACCATAAATGGTTTAAATAATCCAAAGAAAAGATCAAACCTACTCAAATATTTAAAATTAAACAAAGCGCAAGTAATATTTCTTCAAGAGACTCATTTTAAATATGATGAAAAGCATTTATGGAATCCAAGTGAGTATACAACAATAGCACAATCATCATATAAAACCAAAACTAGAGGAGTTAGGATACTATGGAGAAAAAACATCATTAATCCCCAAATTCTTTATAGCTATGAAAATAAAGAGGGGCTCATAACACTTGTTATAATAAAATTCAATAACAAAATCTGGACATTAGTAAATCTTTATTGGTTCCCAGGAATAGGAAAAAAGTACGAGAAAGAAACATCTAGACTTTATTAGTAAAACAAATAAAGGTAGCTTGATATTAGGTGGTGACTTTAATTGCATTCTTGATAATTCAGAGACCACCAACAAAAAAAATGTACTTATAACTCCTATAGCAAAGCTACTTAAAACAATGGATTGAAAATTACAATTTAATAGAGACAGTCAAATTTAGATAAAGTAGCTCACTGTTATTTTTGCACCAAGATCACAGATTTACAACCCAAACAAGAATAGATAAAATTTTTGTTGCACAAGACCTCGATGCAAAGAAAAATAGTTTTACAATCATACCATGTTCATTATCAGATCATAGAGCAATCCTTATTAATATTCAAACAAATTTAAAAAAATTAATACAAATGACAAGAATTCCAGCATATATTACGAAACTAAAAGAATTTAAACCTTGGCTACTCACAGAGTTGAAATTCTTTCTAGACACTAATCTCAATAATGAAATCAGCATAGTTATGGTATGGGACACTCTAAAAGTTTATATTTATGGTAAAATTATCACATGGTACAAAAATAAACTAAAAGAATGGGAATCAGAATTACTTAACATAAAATCAAATCATAAAAATAAATAATAATAATTTAACAAATGCACTGACTAATAAAAAGAAAATTAATAATCTGCATGAAAAGTTTAATGAAATTTTAACACATAAAGCTAATCTAGCACTAGAAAGATTAAAATTAAACTCATATGCTATTTCTCCTAAACATATGCATAACTTGGCGATAAGAGTTAAAGTACAATCTAAAAGAAATAACATTACTACTATTATACATGAAGGAGGGAAGAACAAGAAAGTGTCAGACATAAGTGATATATTAGATGCCTTTAAATACCATTTACAGAACATTATAAGATGGAAGGAATTCAAACAAAAAACTTTAATTTAGATTTGAAACCCGAATTGATTAAAACAATACCAGAAAATTTAAAATTAGAACTTCAAAAACAAATTACTCTTAAAGAAATTTCAGAGAAAATCAAAGAAAGCAAAAATAATAAAGCTCCAAGAATGGATGGTATTATAGCTGAAATATACAAAATCTTTCCATCATCTATAATCTCAGTCTTCCAAAAAACCTTAATAGAAATACAAACACAATTCCACCATTTTGGAGATACTCACGAATTACTCCAATAATAAAAAAAATAAAGATGCATCAAAATGCAGCTCCTATAGACCAGTGTTATTACTAAACAATGATTATAAAATCTGTATGGCTATTTTAGTCAATAGAACCAAAACATCTATGATAAAAGTTATAAATGAAGGCCATTTAGATTCTTTACATTACTATAGAATGCCTTGTGGTTGTTTTTAGAATCTTTAGCAAGTTTATTTTCGTAACTTGCTTTGGAGGATTTTATGAGGGATCTCAGCTTCTTACTGAGGCTGGTAAGAGAGTTTTTTGCATCCTGGGATTTTCCTCTTTTCTGCAACAGTTTCTTCCTTTTGTTGTATAGTTTGTTTATGGCAGGGGATCACCAGATTGGCTTCCTTTTTCTGGAGGAGAGCGTCTTGATTCTATTTGGGATGGCACGATTCATGCATGAGTGGATGTGCTCGTACAGTGCCTTAGTGTAGGATTCAGCAGTCGAACTTTCAGTTCCTGTCTGCATCGGTGTAATGAAGTTTGTCACTTTTGACTTGAGTAGCATGAAGTTGGCTTTGGGGAAGTTTTTTTACAGAAGTTTCCTTTCTGGGGGGTGGGATGTTGATGTCAAGGGTGATTAGCTTATGGTCAGACCTGACCAATGAGCGGGTGACCACTGGTGTGGAGCATCTATCTCTTATGTTGGTAATGACCAGGTCTAGGATATTGGAGCCCCTGGTGGGACAATGGATCGGGGCAGGAGGATGAGCAGATGATGGTGGAATCATCTGGGTACTGGATAACTGAGGCTTCAGGGATGGAGTGGTATTCTTGTAGCAGAACCTCCGTGAATGTTCTAATTGTTGGATATGCTTGGTTAGGTACACACAAAAGGGGGCATTGTACTCAGTGATAGGTCTAATGAATGTTGAATACAGTGGAAAAATGACTTTCTTGGACCTATATGCCACACCATTGTTTATAAGTTGCACAGCATAGAATGATTTCTTCACTCCTGTATACAAGTGATGGTCAAAGGCTAAATACTGTCTATGTGTGTCCCCAAGTCCTTGACTACTCGGTAAACTTTTAATGGTGTGTTGTCAATATGACAGTTACCAGGGGTGGATGACATCCCAAAGGTTAGTATTACGCATTTCTTGGCATTTAGTTTTAGTCCGTGTCTCTGGTACCAGTTGTTTGTCAGTGTCAGCCTTTCCTGAAGAACATTTGTGTAGGCAGGCAATTCAATGACAGCTCCTAATTTGCAATCATCTGAAAATGTAGTCAGCTAGAGGCCACTGACATTGACCTTGACATCAGAGAAGTAAATGCCAAAAAGGAGCAGTCCCAGGACTGATCCCTGAGGGACTCTGCTTGTGACTGGTTTCTCTGCAGAGGTGGACTCCCCAGTTCTAACTTCCTGGGTCCTGTCTGTGAGCCATCTGGCTATCTACTGGGTGACATAAGGGTTTGAACCTAACCTCTTAAATTTGTGAACAATGCCTGAGTGGGGGATTGTGTCAATTGCCTTGGCCAGGTCAAGGTACACAGTGTGAACCATTTTGCTCTCATCCATTGATGTGGTGACCTTCTCAAAGAAGTCCACCAGGTATGAGTAAGCATGACCTGTCCTAGGTGAAACCAAATTGGGTTGCGTCCGGTATCTGGAGTTTTCCTATGTTATTAATGATTATTTCCATTATAATTCTTTCCATGGCTTTACAAACAAGACTAGTGAGACTTATGGGTCTGTAGTTTCCAAGGTCTGTACATGTCCAACCTTTGTGCAGAGGTTGACTGTTATTGTTTTCCACTTTCGAGGCACAATCCATGTTTGGAAGCTATAGTTAAATACCAATTCCACAGGGCCTGACCCATCATGTTTCACGGTGTTTAGAAGGCATCCTGGGATATTGATTGGGCCCATTGATGCAGAGTTCTTGCCCTTAAAACATTAAGGATATGTTCCCTAGTGATAGTAGGGTATGAAAATAGCTTTAAAATGTGCCCATGATTTTCCAATGCCCTTGCTGGTCAGCTTTGTTTTCCTGATGCTACCATTTCTGTTTCACTGGCCAGCTATGTAAGCATGCAGGCCAGTAAAGGCAGACTGTAAAACAGCCACGTCCAGTACAGTTACTTATTAAGCATAACATTTGGACTGAAGCATGAAGATATCAAACCTAAGGTGTGGGTGTGAACCAAGTCTCCTCCCATTCATACAATATCTTACTCTACTCAAAAGTCTCTTTTTTTTTCTTTTAGATACCCAAGGTTGGAACACAAAAAAAATTACTTGTAGACTCACTTGGCCCATCTGCTCAATGCAAATAGATAAATACACTGGGTCGAAGTTCAGGATCATTGCTTGGCTTCAAATTTCTGTGATGCAGAAATCAGTACAGTATGCTGGTTAAAGTGCTAACTGATGAAGATTTAAATATGTGCCCAAAGCTTATTTCTTTCCACCTATTTTGCAAACATGACCAACCCATTCATAGGTGTGTACTACGCTAATTAGCTGAAGGGACTTTTTAATCCTAGCCATACATCCCTTTATCTTTATGCCACTTCTTTGTCTTAACTTCCCAGCTCAGGGAACTTACTTGCTTAAAAATAGAAATAAATTAAGTCTGCGCAATTGCATTACATCTTTTCACTCTGCTTAACTTTCACTTGACTATTATTCACTGTAACTAACATTTTCCACAAAGTTTTAAGAAATTAGATGTGTACATTTGTATTCCAGATATGCCATCATCTAGACTATTTTTATTCTGCTGCATTATACTCCATTACTCTCTACAGCCTGCTATGGTATTTGGCACTTATAGTCAAATGGTATTAATTTTGTGCAGCTGTACCATTTCCTCCTTTGGTTGTGTCACCTCAGTGTATCTTCTCAAAGCAGCAATTGGTTAAAATGAAATAAAAATGGTGAAGAATCAGACTATGCTGAGATCAATCTTTTGTCACAAACCACAAATCAGGAATAGCAGCTTCACAACAGGTGCCTAAGGTTCTCCTTATCTAAAATTCTTGAAAAATATATTCAATCCCAGCGTTATCAATCCAGATGATACAGAAACTAAGATCTGAACCTATGCAATAGTTAGAGCACATACTTCAGAAAACCTCAGTTTGCTAACAAAACCCCTTTTGCTAGTACAATTGATATTTACAGGGGTCGTTGCTATTAACTGACATTAAGAACTACAGAAATCCATTTGTTTTGCGTGGCAATATGAAGTGTTGGTTAAATCAGTGGTCTTCCAGGAGCTGCAAATAAGTATTTATTTATTTAACATTTTTTTACGGGGAAAGTCTGACTTGGAACAAAGCCAATTTTCAGAAGAGGCCTGGGGAGAAATGCTCCAGAAGCATGTCTTTGTAACATAGGAGGAAACCAGAGCACCCAGACGAAACCCACACAAACACAGAGAGAATATGCAGATTATGCACAGAAGGCACTCCAGCCAAGAATCAAAACAGCAAGCCTCTTGTTGTGAGATGACAATGCTACCACTGCACCACTAGCAGCCTAGAAGTGAAAGTTGACTAGCTGGCATCATCAAGAAGGACCTCTTTATCTCACCCATTTTCTTCTTAGATCTTGGGGAATGAAAACAAAATACGAGATCTGGAAACAGTCAGTGAAGCAAAACGATCAATTTAAAGAAATCAAGCTGCAGAGAAGGAGCATACAGAAATCCTTGCCCTGAAAAACAAATTTTAATATGTCGACAACATTCCGAAAAGATACAGCATTTGTTTATCTGCTTGGAAATAAATACAAGGAGCTGGGACATAATTCAATACCTGAATTTATTAAAAGGTCTCTAGCGCTATCACAGAGGTACCCCTACAAATGGAAAGAATGCATCAAGATCTCAGACTTGCTAAAATATTAAGGTTTAAGCCATCCTAAATTATAGTCAAACTATGGAAGGACATAGATAAAGAGATACTGTTAAGGAATGTGACAGAAGAAAGGCTATTATCAACAGGAGGACTACACTGTGATGCTTTACCAGGACTTCACCTTGGTCATACTGAAATGGCAGAGATTCTTTTTGGAGGTTTACAAAAATGCTTTAATAATAATAATGCTGTGACAAAACCATGCTATCCAGCTGTACTTGTCAAATGGGAGAAGAGTATAAATCACATCCATTTACACGCCAGTACCTGCATACTCTGTATTATTACCATCTGCCAGGTAAATTGCAAATAATGCATACATGGTAAAATATTTTTTTATTAAATTTTCCTTAGTTTTGTATCCTCTGTGCTGTTCTTTCATGCTACTTTTAGATTTTATTTTCAAGTTTTCCTTTGAGCTCGTGTTTCTGCATACATGTGCACTTACCATAATGTCCAGGTCACTGCTAAAAAGGGAGTGCTAAGTATCCAACTTGCCCAAACTGCAATAAGTAAATAAGTAAATGTCTCAGTGAGAAGATGATGTTAAATTAAAACTTCCTCCATAGTTATCATTAGCTATGTTAAAAAAATAAATCATGTGACAAGACAAGGCTAGGTACTCCTGACAAGCCAGCAAAACTAATGTAATCCTCCAAACATATCATCTCAGAAATATTAGTAAATCCCAGGTTTAAATTAACAGGTAAAAGAATTTCAGCAATTATCTATAGCTGAACAATAAATCTACTAAACAAATTCAGTCAACAGTATCCTAAGTGAAACCAGGCAAACTCCCACAACCAAACTCTAAACCTAATGACTCCCATTATAACAGAACTTGTTCTTTCAATTCCTACTTTATTAATGCCACAACTCCTCTCTCTTGAACTATAACTCCTCTTACAAGAACTCTGATCTTTCTTTCTGGACTTCTGCTGTTTCCTACCAAACAGTAAAACCAACTGCTTTACATTGCAGCCCCTTCCAACATCCAAATTATGGTCCTATCTTTCCAATCTGAAAATAACCCCAATAGCTTTTAACAAACTGCCTCCTGAATACCTCAGAATGGCTGCAGACATCCTAGCTTATTCTATAGCCATCCTCGTAAACAAATGAATGGAAGAATCCTCAGCACTGTGCTGCAATCATCCATCCTTCCACTGCACAATGGTGGGAATAGTACTGTTCACTCTAATTTCCTATCCAGTGCTATCCTCCTAATCTAAGATGTTTGGAGAATGTATCCACATCCAAGCACATCAATTTCTTCTATCTAATAACCTTATATCTCTATCTCAGTATGGAATTCACCCTTTTCACATTATATACACAGCGTTACTCTCTACATATGCACATAATCTAGTGTTTACAGTCTTTCTTGACCTATCAAAAGCATTTGATATGGCATCACATAATAAACTCATCCAGAGACATTCCCAGCTCATCTTCTCCTCCTTAAATTTTACTCTCTCTCTCTCTCTCTCTCTCTCTCTCTCCAGTAGGGAACAAAGCAATAAAGAGATGCAGACAACATCAGTCAGTCTCCTCATTTCAGTTGGAGTACAGAAAGTATCCACCCTTGGTCCTTTTCTCCTCAATATATTGATCGATAATCTACTGATCTATAATTATCTATTGATCTACTTTCGATAAAATTTTTACCATTATCAAATATAGGTTCATAGGTTCATACTTAGTCAAAATTATAGGGTCTTTACAGGCTTGGCTGTGCAACCCAACCCAGTTTTGTCCTAGAGTTCCTTGGACACCTGTATGGAGGGTTATGTTAGTAAGGGGATAGCAAAGGGTTACATGCGGGGAGTATGTTATTTAGGGATTAATTTATTTACTGTTGATCTCTGTCCATCAGGGACATGGAGACTAGACCAGGGGTGAATTTGTAATTTTCCATTCAATGACCAAGGCTTTTTGAGCAGGGTCAGCGATGAAGACTGCTTCACATTGGGAGCTTATTCCATCCTTTGAGACACATATTGGTCTCTCCAGCAGGTTCTATTTATGTTGCAGACAAAGTTCATGTCTCTAGTGTTTCTGGTGTTGTTTGCTTTGTGGATGTGCAAGAGATCCATCAGAGCCAGATCTGAGGACACTTTATATGCTAGGCATGGCTCACCTCTCAGTGACCTGTAGGAGACAGAGTACAGAGATAGGACCTTAAGGTGATCTATATAGAACAGGGTATTCATAACCTGGATTCTCCTTGTGGGGAACTTTTGAGGGATGTCCAACTGTTGCAAGTGTCCGGCTAGGTACATGCCAGTGGGGGCACTGTACTCAATGACAGGTGTGATAAGGTCTGATTAGAGTGGTACTATTACATCCTTGGACCTAGATGCCATACCCATGCTTAGGAGATGGGCAACGCAGATTGATTTTCTTACTATTTTAGCTACTTCTTGATTGAATGCCAGACTGCTGTCTACATATGCTCTCAGATTCCTAACTACTGGGTAAACTCTTAGAGATATTTTAGCAATGAAGTAATTAGCTTGGGAGGATGCTTTCTCAAAGGGTACTATAATGCATCTCTTTGCACTGAATTTTAATCTGTGGCTTTTGAACCAGTCATTTGTTTGTGTTAGACCCTCTTGTAGAATATTGGTGTTGTAGGGGAAATCTATGAAAGCTCTCAATTTACAGTCATATGTGAACTGGGTGAGCCAGAGGTCTTTGACATTACTCTTGACTTCTGAGAAGTAGATGCCAAACAGCAGCAGGCTCAACACAAAGCCCCAGGGTACTCCACTGGTGACCAGTCTCTTGGTGGAGGGGTTCTCAGTAATCCTGACTTCTTGAGTCATATTTGTGAGGTAGCTGGAAATCCAATGAATTATATCCAGCTTTATGACTAGTACTCAGAGTTTCCCAACAATACCTCAGTGGGTTATTGTGTTAAACATCTTGGCCAGGACAAGGTAGGCTTTATGCACCATTTCCCCCTTACCCATACTCATAGTGACCCTCTTGAAGAAGTCTACCAGGTTAAGTAGGCAAGATCTTCCCTTAACAAAGCCAAACTGGGATGGGTCCAGTGTCTGTAGAGTAAGTTGCCAATGTCATTGCTGATCATTCCCATGATAATTTGTTCCAAGTCTTTGCAAATTAGACTTGTCAGACTGATAGATCTGTAGTTGCTGGGGTCAGTTTGTTTGGCTACCTTTGTGAAGAGGGATGACCATTGCATCCCTCCATTCACCTGGCATGTAACATATTTTGAGCCTGTAGTTGAAAAGTGGCTCAAGTAATCCTGCTAGGTCCTGTTTTAGGCTATTTAGGAAGCCACCAGGGGTATTGTCAGGGCCCAATGAAGCAGTGTTCATGGCCTTGGCATGCAACTCTAGGACCTGATCCCTATTGATAGTTGGGGAGGTACATTAGAAAGGATTCCACAGGGGGTAGAGGGAAGGCTAAGTTGAAGCTAAATTTATAAGCAAGTAGATTTGCTATGTCATCCTGGCCAGTGAAGATTGTACCATTTACCACCAGTTGTGCACATTGAATATTACATTTAATATTCCTGACATAACTGATGAAAGCCTTGTGATTGTTATTAGCCTGGTTATCCTGACTCATAACTGGTCTTACAGGACTTTATTAGACCTTTCAGTTTCTTGTTTAACTGATTCAGAGAGCTCTTGTCTCTATGAGTGTTCCTTTTTCTGATTTTGGCCATGACTTTTTTGTTTTGTTATAAAGCCTGGTAAGGTAAAGATTCCACCGGTGTGTTTTGTTTTTGGTGTTAGATCTCAGCTTACTTCTGGTAGGTACTGCAGCCACATTGCAGCCATTTACATATTTGTACAGTGTTTGTGTAAGTAATTCTCTATATGTAGCTGTGTTCTTGGGGTTTTGGGGAGCCATGAATTTTGACAAAACATTGCTTAATAGAATATAGCTTTCTTTAGTACATTTCTTAACTGTTACAAGTTTAGTTGAGTTTTCCAGGCTGAATCTTACTTCAAGGGAGACTGCTTTGTAGTCCAACTTCACCTGTAAGGACATGACATGGGTGTTGCAACACTCTCCCATGTTGGTGAGTACTAGGTTGAATATGTGTGATCCTCTGGTTGGAGAGTGCACTGGTCCAGGATATTTGTGTTGATGAATTCCTGGAAATGTTGTGCCTGTGAATTAGAGGCAATGTACATTTCCCAGACTGTAGAGGAGTAGTTAAATTCTCCCTCAAATAAGGTATTTGGGTGGATGGTGAACAGCTATTGAAGATCTAGGTAAGAGTTGTGAACTTCATGGATCATAGAGATCAAGCTGTAGCTAGCCAGTACATGGTAGGGAACCTTGTCTGTGGAGACTAGTCCATGGATGAACTTCAGTTCATCCTATTTAACCAACCTAGAGTTGTGTTTGCTGCTATAATAGATTGAGACACTCCTATCTTTAGCTCCTGTATGTGTTGCTGTTGGTTTAAATGTGTGGAAAGCACTATAGCCTTCCACCACAGGACTACTTTCTGTGGCTTTAAACTAAGTCGTGGTAACAGCATCAATGTCTACAATTCACCAGGGTGAAGAGAGCTTGTAGGGTGTGGAGTTTATTGTCTAGGCTTCAAGGACTGAGCAGCAACACCTTAAGGTTGCTTTGAGGTTTTTTTATTTATTTATTTTTTTTATTTATGTGTTTATTCATTTTGCTATGTTGGTAGTTTTGTCATTTTGACATTGCCTCAAGGCTGTAAAGGGATGAATAGAGTTTGAGCCAATTTCTGAAAGTCTACAGAGGGCAGGTGCAGACCATCTTTGGCAAACCAAAGTGGTCTGGTGACCATGTACTCCCATACTGATAGATATTGGATTTGCCTGGAGTGACACCAGAAACTAAGCCAATTATTAAAATCAATCATCTTCTCTTCATACTGTGGCAACAAACCACATGCTGAGACTAGAAAATTATCTGCACAGCCAAAGCAGCAAAAGAACTTCAGTCCACTATCAAATATTCCTTTGCTTAAATTGAAACATGGACCAAAAAGTCAAACATGCCTTATTGCCAAAATAAAAGAAAAAATGTTTGCCTCCAGTACTTAGATTGTCAAGTCTAAATTTTCCCTTTTAGTCTTATATGGTACTCACCACTGTTGCATTCTTGCATACCAAACTCTTTTGTGTCACTTTTAAGATAAATCTTAAATCTGATCTCCATATTTGAAAAAGATAGTACACACAAAAAAATTAGATTTCTGTCCAGAACTAAATTATTCTTTACTGAGTCTGCTATAAAATGTATACCATCTACCCTTCTTCCATCCACTCTCTCCTATGCCAGCTCTGTAATCACAAATTGACATCTGATGCAGCTCTCAAAACTAAAGCAATGCTACAAGAAAAATGTCAAATCTGCCACCAACACCACCATCCACAACTCAAATTTATAATGCTTTAGTACAGCTGAAATTGCTTGAGTACCAAATGCAATCAAACTTCACTAGCTAAAACATACTCACAAAATCTTATATATGCCTGATAAAAGTCTTTCCATGATATCTCTTATGGAATATGATATTCTCCCCTTCGTAAACTTTGACCTGAATAAACTGCTGTCATATATTTCCCCTTCTGACAATTCCATGGAAATGTATTCTTATCCTGCAATGTACCTAAACTATGGAACTTACTCCCTCCATGAAAAAAACAATCTACAACACTTAAAAGTTATCATATCAATTTGACAACAGAAACTGCCAAAATTCTCTACCATATCACTGGTCAAAGTTTAAATTCTAATTTTTGGTTTCATATATTTCATGTTACCTACCCTGCCTCTCACACAAACATATCTATCTGTATAGGATTAAACTTCAAAACCCAAATTCCCTAATTCTTCATGTAGCTCACCGTGTAATCACTTTTCTCTTCTCCACACTAAACTTATCTTTTTTGCTACTCCCTACACCCTCTACTCTAAATGTATCCTGCCCTTTATAAATTCTTAAAAACTTAACATATCTTTCCACCTCTAAATCTTATTTTTTTATTTTTTCCATAAACATTCACAATGTTATCTTGTCTTCCATTACCATAATATAGAGTTTTTTTGCTGCAGAAATTTATTCTGTGCCAGACTATATGTCTTCTAATTTTATAAACATGACATAATAGCCATGTGAAGAAACTGAAAACACTGTCATCTGTGTTAGCATGTCTGGCAGGATATTTGTGCATATTCTTAGATTAACATGTATTGTATGCTAGCATGCCTGATTGTGAAAATGTAAATAAGTTTAATATGTTGACTCTTTCCCTTTTTAAACAGAATGCTTAAAGAATCTATCACTGCTTTGATATGCTTTTAACTGCCATGTTTGAGATGGACATTGTGGAGAATCAGTTGAGTAGTGAGAGATGTCATTGAAATGTTCCTTGTTGCCAGGAGATTATTTAAACAGCTGATCGACAGAAAAATAATGTTTTTTACAGCTGACTGTTATATTTTAAAATTAGACAGTTGAGACTGCTGAAGACTCTTGAGACCGTGAAGCTGTGCTGTTCGTCAAGTACTGAACAGTCATTGAACACCAAGAAAAGAGAACTCACCAAGAAAAGTGTAAACTTGCCTTGGCCTTGCTATTATATCTTAGAGTAAATCAGGAACAGTTTTTCTATAGTTAGATCAGGAAAGTTTAGTAATTAAGCTAGAGTTTTTATTGAATAATGGACTTCTATCCTGCAGTTTGATTTACATTTCTGGTGATTGATTTCTAATGTTTATTGAGAGTTATTGATTTTCAATTTTGTAATAAGTTTTACTTATTATTAAATGTTTTCATTATTTTACATTGTGTATGGAAATCAGTGTTTTTCTTTAGACATTAGAGAGTGCTTCTACCTGTCTGATACACCCCAGGAGACCCCGAGGCCTGGCAGTTCTGGTCATAGCTATCATTTATTTTGATAATTAATTTTTATAATTGGACACTCCTTTTGAAGGGCATGAAGACTTTCTGATTGGTGTCAGATACAGCTAGAACTCTGTCAGACTTTCTCAAAAGTGTTTGGATGTGTGAGATTTTGAGTGCGAGTGTATCAGAGGTCTTAAACTGGGACACTCTGCTCTGAAGTGTGTAATAAGAAAATACATTTGGGTGGACAAAGGTATACAGTCCAGTCCCAGGAAAACAGAATGTGTTCCTTTTGTGATCTTAAGGGAAAATTGTGAAAATTACTTCTGTTTAAGTGGCAGTCTCTAATTACTGACTCAGGATAGTAAGGGGATGTCATTTAATTGGTGGCTGTCCAGTGGGTATTGGTCAGATGTCGCAAGCCATATTATCAATTATCCCAACTCCAATTTCTATGTTTCATTATACAATGTACTCTTGTGAGTTTTTCCTTTCTAATTGCATATCTACCTGTATTAATACATTCCATGTAAGATAACACCTCTCTTCCTCAGTTTTACAGTTGCATTTTTGTCTTTACATCACTTATTATTCTGATACAAAAGTGTTTATATTTAAACATTTTAACTCTTATTAATACCTTTGTGACACATACTTCTAATTTATGTAACACAATTTAAATGTGCTGCTTTCACTATGTCATGTTATTATACTCTGGAGTTTTATTTTCTGTTTCTCTATCCTAAAATAATTTGTATCATATCTTTTGGGAGCTTTTCATCTTGTACCTTTGCCCAGTCATACTTTCACAGTAAACAAATGGAAATAAATAAATAGATAAAACTATCCCCAAAATTGGGTCTATATTATAAGCACGAAAAGACTAAACTGTGAACGCTCATATGAGCAAAAATGCCGGCAATCAAACTTGCTATTGTGGGGGGTTGTGCACCCCCGCTAACTATATATTCTAACTCCTAGGTCACACTACAGTGAGGAAAGGGCAAATATCCCACTCCTCACTGTAACATGACCCCACAATCACACTTTCAATTCCCAGCATTTTTGCTCATGTGAGCGCTCGCGGTTTAGTCATTTTGTGCTTATAATATAGACCCACCAAAATTTTCTTCTAATGACAACCAAATAAGTGGTGAATATTTTAAAACATTTTGAAGTTGTGAGAGGACAAATGAACAAAGGCAAAACAAATACTCCAATGTCATATATAGATGATATCTACATATTACAAAAGACCCCAAATGAGACAGTCCAGTACACAATGATGTGCTGCAAATATATGCCACATTGTTGGGCTTAAGTTTATTGTTTCTAAAATAAAAGTTTTTACAGTTATCTCAGAGATTAAAATGTATAAGGAAATTTACTCTAGGCTTGTTTTTATGTTCCAAAATGCCCCTTAATACTTTGACATAAGAATACAGCCATGCCCTAAAAGGATGTTTCAGTTAAATTGGGCAGTCTTGAGGAACAAATTATTTGAATGGCTTCATGTTTCTATTTAAGCTAAATTTTTCACTGTTAAGTAGAACTAGTGATTTGAAAATGTATTTGTTCACTTATTTTATATGACAGGTTCCTCATGTGGGATTCTTTCAATGTGCAACTGAGATGAAGAAATTAATTTACAAAATTGGACCAGAGGTGGAAATAGAGTTCTTAAGGCTTTTTGCTTTCTGCAAAAGGAAGGTGGTCTTGAGAGCCCAAACAGTGAGTTCCTCCATCTCCACTGTTTACACTTTGTCCTCTTGAATAATCAAGAGAAGCTTCTAGGTATTTCCTGATGGATCTTAAGGCTAGCCTATTAGTATAGAAAGGGGTAAATATATATGGTTGCTACATGGGTACATTAGCAAACAGTTTAAATGATATACTAAAAAGTTCACTCATAGATTCTTAAACTCATTGGCCAAAGAGGTTCAACTTCTTCATTGTTGGAAGATTGATTCACCCTTATGATGTAACCCATCCTTGAAATTTGATAAGTCTTACTTGAAAGATTGCAAAAGTAAAAGTAGACAGATGCTAAATTATTCAAAAGCAGTAGTAGCTGGAGAAGTATGGCTTTGCTACCATTCATTCCTGGATTAATTTAATTCATACGGATCACTACAATGCATGGTTTCTGTTAAAAGAGAAACAAGTCTGTCTAATCATACCAGCTCCTTGACTAAAAAAAAATAAAATTAACTTTACCATGGGTGAATGGAGTGGTTCAATTCATGAGGCTTCACAGTGTGGTTCAGTGACTGATAACTTGACATGTGTCAAGGAAAATATCATTAACCTGAACTATAGCACTGATAGACAAGAATACAGTTCCCAGATTTTATCAGTTTTGTATTTGTAAATGCACCTGAGAGTGATGCATACTTTTTAATGTCAAGAATACCATTATTCTTAAAATAATTTTAAGGATCTCCTTTAACACATTTCCATTAGCTTATCTTTGAAACTTAGTAGGTCAATCAGCTGAAAGTTAATAGTAACTGTTTTTGCTGAATTTCTTTTAAAAGAAGGTACTATGATGACATGTTTCCAGTCAGTTCTTATTTTAAAAGTAGGCAGATTTAAAATAAACAACTTATTCATGAACGGACTCAAACTACCTGTCACATTTTTAAATTCTGCCACTGCCAGTAACTTTTTGTACCTCTGTGTTCTGCAATAACTTAAAAATCATAGCCATGGAGAAGAATGATATGTCAATTTAATCATTACATTTTATGTGTAACATGGATTCACAGCCATTAATACAAAAGATAACACATTTTAACAATTGCCATTGTTACTGAAATGCAGTGTACATGTTTTTTTTAACAATTTTCATACACTTACATAAGTTGCTTGTTTCCCTTCTTCCCTTAAAATCACTCATCCTACTGAACATTATTTTGCATGTATTGCTTCAACAGACTCTATTTATCTCAATAAAGTTTTCTCTTCCCACCTCCCACACCCCCATACATTCTTTCAACAGTTCTTTGATCTAGTTTATCACACAGAACTTCTTTTAAGTTGTGGAAAGTTTTCATTTACATTTTTTAGTAATTTTTTTTTGCCAGGCAATAACATTCAACTTTACAAGGGTTGACAATGTATGATAAAATCATAACTGTAGGTCATGTAAGCTGTAACAGATGTAATATTACTGTTACACTTAGGTCAAAAATTTGACGGCAATGTGTATCTTGAATAACTATCTTGTTTCCCAGTAACATTAGCAGTTTGACATAATTTAATAAATAGTATTATGACAGAAGTTACACCTTGCTTTAGCTTAGTAGCTAATTGTTTTCCCCATTTCAAACTTACAAGTGTGCAACATAAATTTGATTTATCTCTTTATACCATTAGTTTTCCCATATCTTACATACATTTTGCATTAATAAAGAAGAAAACAATTCCCTGTGATTCATTAATGCGTACAGTAACTTTACACCATTCTGAGTGAGCAGAAAACACAGGCATAACTCACACCTTCTTCCTCCTAATTTTAGTTTTCCAACTGAATTTCTTGCATTCTCAAATATCAAGTGGGATTCATAAAGGTCACCACAAAGTGTAGACTACATGCAGACTTAGTGTAACCTTTCTACACAAAAAGTATGGTAGGCATGTTCTTGAATACAAACTGTGTACAGTATAGGCATTAATGAATCTGGCCTATCGTGTCATTTACTTTCCATAAAAACATTCTGAGTGAAAGACTCCCTTTTCAAATACAGATTCAACATGACTTGTGTGAGAAATGTGATGAGAATGAACAAGTACATGAGATATGTTTACTTTCTAAAACATTTGTGTTTCAGTGTTTATGTCCTTCAGAAAATGAAAACTAACACATCATGTTATTCAGGCACCTAATTTTATTTGAGGAAGTTAAGGACACATTACTGGTATGGAGAACAGGGAGAAACAAATCGTCTATTTCTGCCACTGTTGTTTGCTGGTAGGTACTATTGGATTTTATTGCTTGGTGCTAGACCTGACCTTAACAATTTTAGCAGGGGGGTGCTTAGTAATTGTTAATGTCAGTTCACACACCACTCTGACCCTTAACTGTTTTTTTTTTTTTTTGAATATTGAAGTGCAATCACCAAACTCAAAGTACTACAATACGAGTAGGGACATTTTGAGCTTTTTTCCAGACAAACTCTGAGATGTGAAGGTGTGGTTTATGAGAAAATAGAAACATCACATCACTGTCTATCTCCCTCAAAAAATCCAAATAGCTACCAGTAACTGCAAGGGCTACGTTCTTGCTCAAATATTTGATATTCAGTTGAATTCACTGTATATACTGTAGTGTAGTGAAAAAAGATGCACTTCACTTTCATAGCAATGAATATAAATGATGGTGTTTTGGCAATGGCTTAATAAGATCTATAGCATTGTCAGAAACACAAGAGGCAGCTCACTTGCTTTGGTGCAGAAGGTTGAGCGCTCTATTCCCACATTTGGTAGTTATATTGTAGACATCAAAAGTGCAGTATAAGGGGGTCCTGTACTTCTAAGTGCGTCATCCTTTAGATGAGATGTTAATCAATGGTCCTATCTGCTTGAGTTGATTGTAGATCTGGTAAATGTGAAGGATCCCAGGGCATTTACTGAAAAGAGTAGAGAGAAAGTTCCCTTATGCCCTGGCCAAACTTCCCCTAGCAGCATAAATGCCACCCCAGGTCTCCCCTGAAAAGAAGCCACTAGCCTAATGGGGTTAATCTGGTCAAGAAATTACTAAAAAAGCTCATAGGTGCACAGCTAAACACTATATGTCTGATCCTTATTAGTGCAGCTGTTTGATACATGTACACATATTGCTTCTATTCCTTCTTTAATCACTTTTAGCTCTTCTTTCTATAGATATATATGCTGTTCTCTTAAAAGTGTGAACTGTAATAATCATTGTTACTGAGTTGTATCTTCCACATGCCAAATACACTGTTATTCTGCAATTGGACTATTTGAATTGTACAAATAAAGGATCATAACTATCTGTTGAAGTTTGTGAATGTCTAATAAGCTCAGACTGTGTCTGAAAATAGTCTGTGGACTAGGCTAACTACCTGGGCAATGTTAGTTAATAAACAAATACATATAAAATGAAACAAAAATATATTTTAGGACAATGAAATATCTTCCAATACCCATCAAGAGGGATCCAACTCAAATGGAAATGGGATCGAACATATTTCTTGGACTACTAATGCAGGGATTCTATTAAGAACATGTACTGTATAATGTCCCTATTATGTACAACACACCCAAGTTCATAGCTTCTGTGCATATAATGGGCAATAGTTTTGATTTCTTGGATTAGTTGTTGTTTGTCTTTTTGGCTTTTCCCGGTTAGGGGTCGCCACAGCGGAACTCCGGTACGCTAATGATTGGCAGTAGATTTTTATGGTGCCAAGTTGCCAGCCCGACGCCAAACCTTCAGTGAAGGCACACCCATTAATAATTTCAGAAAATAACAGTAAGAGAACAGCACTGGTTCTATGTCTTGTTAAATGATGCATAAGTGCAAATTATACACATAAAGGCTAAAAGTTCTTTTTTCTCCAAAAGATAAAATGTAGCATTACAAAGGTAACAGCTCCAAAAAGAAAACGTGAAGGAAAAGCACTTGTAAATGCTGAATGCTGTCCTGCCTGAAACTGAAGTGTTTTAATAGCGGGCAATGAAGTATGGTCAATACAACTGCCAGTAGTCAGTATGCTTAACAAGTGCATTTGGCTTTGTTGGCCTGAATCTGCTCATAAAAAACTTAAAAAGGAACAAACAAAAAATCATGGACATTCGAAAGTCATATAGCTGAAACACTTGATGTCCTTTAGGGGTCTTTTGCAAATGTACCATGAGCATCTATTACAGGAGGTTTAAGGTGCCACACTGCAAAAACCCTGACTTTGCTAGGTTTCTCTTGTTTTTACTAATCGATTTATCTGTGTGACCTTTTCATGTATTGGCTTAGTTGTTATTTGGGATATTTTATAGACAACGTAATGGTTATGGACATCAGTTGGGTTTCAATACCCTGTGTTTCTAGAGTACGGCTAAAAAGTCCACTTATGATGTGCTGATGAGGTCATAACAAGGCTGAAACATGCATGTCCACAGTTAGTGGCATTTGGCTTTGTTGGCCTGACTGTGTCCATACAAACTTAAAAAGGAACAAATAAAAAGTCTTGGACATTCAGAAGTCATATAGCTGAAATACTTGATACCCTTAAGGAGTAATTTGCATATATCAAATGGGCCTCTATTACAGGAGGATTAAGGTATCACACTGAGAAAACTCTGGCTTTGCTAAGTTTTTCTTGTAGTTTTTAATAATTGGTTTGATTGTATGACCTTTCACTTTTTAGGTTAGTTCCTAACAAAAACACATAGATACAGATAGTATGGTCTGAATTCCATTAAATCTGTATTCCAAAAGAGAGTTTTCTAAATTTGTTTTTGTATGGTATGGTCTGCAAATTACTGTAGCTAGAACATTATCCTTAAAGCTGCATGCTAATTCTGTTTTTAAATTATGGAATACTAATGCCAACAGAGAGACAATATCACACTACACTTCTTCTTCTTCTTTCAGCTTTTTCCCGGTTAGGGGTCGCCACAGCGGATCACCTTGTCCGCACATTGAATGGCAGTGGAGTTTTACGGTGTCGAGTTGCCAGCCCGGCGCCCAACCTTCCACAGAAGGCACACTCACACGCACACCTAGGGCCAATTTAGAGTGTCCAATCCACCTGCAGCATGTCTTTGGGATGTGGGAGGAAACCGGAGCACCCGGAGGAAACCCACGCGACCACAGGGAGGACATGCAGACTCCGCACAGAAGGCACCCGAGCCGAGGATCGAACCGGAGAACCTCTTGCTGTGAGGCGGCAATGCTAACCACTGCACCACCATGGCCGCCCTACAATATCACACTACACTGATTGCTGTAAATTAACCTTACCACTGCACAAATTATGCCATGGGCTATTATATCAAAATCATACTTTCTGCACAAACATAAAATAGATTTTTAAACAAATATGATGTAGACCTTAGAATCATTTTAAACTCTGAAATAGTCAATGTATGTGTCTGTTTTTCAAAGGTGTTTTACATCTTGAAAGCTTATTTGGACTATTTACACTGGACATATAATTTTCTTTTGGAGACATTTCTTGTGGCACTACAAATTCACCTGGAGACTAAGACTAGTATTCATAACCAATGTGCATAGTACACAACAAGCTGCTGTGCAGCAAGTTGTCATATGCAGGCATGTTATCATTCACCATGTAAAAACATTAAGATGAAGGCACACAATCTAATAACTGTATAATGAGGCATAGATGAGTGCTCCTGAAAGCAGGCCATAATTCATTGACAGAGAGCATTCAGGAGGAAAATCTCAAGAGAAATTGCAGAATTGTAAAAAATAAAAGATGCTAGGAGAAACAACATTGGCAGCTGTAAATATGCAGCAGAAGTTAGTGCTACGAGACCTGCTACCTCTCCAAAGGAAATGTGATGTGGCAGCAGCTGTCATGAATAAAAGCTGTACTGGCAGAGCACAACCTATTATCATCTGACAGACTATTTTCAAGTTGACAGTGATATTGTATGGATGTTGTCAAACATGTATTGCCCATGAAATGCATTGGGAAGAATGTGGGGACTTCCTACAATGGCTGACACCATGGTATGTGTACCACTTATTATATAACTACAGAGACAAACAATGAATACAGTGAGCATATCACAGGTGTTGACAAGCAGGATACTCAGTACACTTCTTGATTGTTGTGTTTGCATTTTTATCTTAAATGAAGACAAGACACTTCTTCCTCTCTTTCAGTGGTATTTATTACACACGTGTGGGAGCCTACTGGAAAGTACCAGGGAGACTCCCCAAACAAAGGAATGCATAAACTTATATGCTGGTGATATTGCTGACAGTACAAAAATATAAACTAGACAGATTAAAATAGTACAAAAGACAATTAACCAATCAGTAGTTTACCCGTAGGCTTGAAGCAGTTCACATTACTACATCTCTAGGCAGAGAAAGAAAATTGGATACATTTCCATATAAGGCACAATTCCTGCTATCAGACAGGCTCTTGTTTTGCAGTACTTTTCCACTATTCACAGTTTACTTAATAGTTCATAGTTAAAATCAATACATACAAGTTCTCACATACTCAGTCTCCTTTGAACACATGCTTTGACCATTCATACTCTACAATGCCCCATTTGATGCTGTGTATGCATCACCATTAAGTCTATCATACATTTGCCCTAAGTCTAACATAACCATGTGGCTAGTTCCTTCAGCATTGTCACATATTTTTATTACATCATCCATAACTGTAGGCATATAAAACTTTGGCACCTTTTTAGTAGTCTTGAAAGACATTAATTTCAAAATCAAGGCTTTGATTAAAAACACAACAAGAAAAGCAATAAGAGCTAATACTGCAATTAATAGGATTAACTTTAAAAGTCCATCTCCCCAACCTGAGAACAGGTTAGTTAGCCATGCCCACATTGAGTTATTGGCCTCCTTGACCTTAGAGAGTTTGGAGACTCTCTGAATGAGTTTGAGATGACTTTCAATTTCCTGCTGATTGTCAGGAATAAATGTACAGCACTCCTCCTGGATTAAAGCACAAGTTCCGCCTTTCGCTGCTAGGGTGAAATCGGGAGCCATACGATTTTGTAGGACTACATCTCTCATGGCAGTCATTTCATCAGTCACTAGTTCTAAGGCAGAAAATGTGGCATTGTTTAATACTTCAAGCAATTTAGACAGTTTTCTCAGTTCCCAGATTGATTTTGCTGCTCCGCATGCTGGGATTATACCAGCCCATGATATGACATTATCACCCAAGTCCATATGAGACAGTCCTTTAGTGCCAACATGAGCTAAGTCATGATGATAAATCCATGATGCATCACTTTGGCCTAACAGATTGGTAGGCTTTTTAACCTCTTGCACGTTCTGAATTTTCCCTTGGGGTAAGGCAGATGTATGTCAGATGGCTGGAACTAGATAACTTAAGAAACAGCTACCAGACCATTTCTCTGGTAGCCATTTATAGGCCTTTCTTCTGCATATAAAATAACAGCCTTGTACCAAGGTGGTAACATTTGAAGAATGGTCACTGCCCGTGGTTATGGCATGGAATATGGCAAGAAATACGATAGTACAAGAACCAAATAATGAGGCATTTCTCAATATCGGCTGAATGGCATCAAATGAAACTCGACAGCCCGAGGCTAAGCATTTTCATTCTGTATAATTGCACTGGTATTTGATTGTCATATTGCAGATACTTTGTTCCATTTTTCGAGTCCAGTGATGTTGACTTGAGTAATTCCGTCGGAAACACAGAGTGCCATTGCGACGGAGAGAAATTTGTAATGCAATAGAGTTAATGGATGTAATGTTAGCAGTGTTGTCAAGTGGACTAGTCCATGTATCAATGATACTTAGTGGAGCCGCAGCCAATGACAATCCCCCATGTATGGAGGGAATAGAAGCGCAGATCAAGCAGTTAGATACGTTGAATGTAGAAGCATAAACATATTTGATGGCTTGATAGGTGTTAAAAGGTGGGTGCCAAATGGCTCATTTCATGTGATGCATCGATGGAGCAGGAAATAAAAATGGCCACAGCAAAAATAACAGTACAATAAGAATGACCACCAAAATGATTGCCCAGGATTTGTGTGGAAATGGTGGTTGAGTCTGTGTAGTGTCAGAAGTTTGGAGTTTTCCAAAAGGGTAAATATTAGGCATTGTCAGGTACTGAAACAGTTCTACTGCGAGTATGTGTAGCAATGGGAGGAGAATCTGGAGTTGACAAAGGTAAAGGTTGTTGATCTTCAGACGGCAAACCTTTATTGACATGTGAAATGTGGATCCAAGTTGGAGATCCTTGCAATCGCACAGCAGATGACGTAGTTAGAAGAACCAGGAAGGGCCCCTTTCAGCGCGACTGGAGCACTGTTTTCCTAGAGAAGGATTTAACGTAGACCCAAGCCCCTGGTTGCAAGGTGGATGCTAGAAAAGGATCAGGAAGATGTTGAGCAACTGCTACTTGTCGGTGGTGAAACTGTAAGAAAGAAACAATTTGCAATACAAAAGAACGTCATTATCGAATGCATCATATTCAGAAAACGGTGGTGGTGTCAAGGGCGACCCATGAGAATTTCATGTGGAGAAAGACCCTTAGTAAGATGCGGTTGTGACCACATAGAAAGTAAAGCTAGTGGTAAGGCCTGTACCCAAGTTAGGCCTGTTTCTGAAGTGACTTTAGCAAGTCTGGTTTTCAAAGTCTGTTTCATACGTTCAATAATACCTGATGCCTGTGGTCTGTATGGACAATGAAATTTCAAAGTAATGCCTAACATTGTACACAATGAATCAACTAACTTAGCAGTAAAATGTGTCCCTCGGTCAGAATATATTTGACAAGGAACACCAAAACGAGGTATTAATTCATAACACAATTATTTTTGCAACTGAAATAGCATCATTCCTAGCACATGGGTAGGCTTCTAACCATCCCAAAAAAATATCAACAATAGTCAAAACATATCTAAAATGAGCACAAGGTGGAAGTTCAATAAAGTCCCATTCTAAGGCACAAAATGGTCCCATTAGTTTTGGCACAGGTTGAGCGGGAGCTAGAATGCCCTTTGAAATGTTATGCTGTAAACAAATGGAGCACATGCTCAAAAAATGTTGCACAGAAGCAGAAAGTCCTGGGGCAAACCAATCCTTCTGGATTTTTTTAATCAATGCTTGTACCCTGACATGAGCTGGCAAATGGTACGCTTTTATAAGAGAATTTAACATGGATGTGGGGCAAATTAATCTGCCATCCAGGTGCTGCCAAATTGAATCAGAGCATTGGGAACAATTATGGGCCAGCCATGTTTTTCTTTCTGATTCTGATGCTTCAGTTTGTAAAGCTTTCAATACAGTAGTGTCAAAAGTAAGTGTTTGTAATATAGGCTGCAAAAAGTTTCCCTGAACAGTATTCAAAAGAGCAGCCTGCTTGGCAGCCCAGTCAGCTAAATTATTTCCCTTGGCTACTAGGGAGTCATTAGACTGGTGAGCTGCACACTTGACAACAGCAATTTTGGAAGGTAATAATAAGTCCTGCAAGAGGTGATCAATATACAGGTAATTTTTTATTGGTGCCCCAGAGGATGTCAAAACCCCCTTTCCTTCCATAGGGTACCAAAATCATGAACAATACCATGGGCATAATGTGAATCAGTATAAATAGTAACAGATTTGTCTTTGGCCATTTTACATGCATGCGAAAGTGCCACTAATTCTGCGGCTTGTGCGGAAGTGCCAGGCAGTAATTGTCCAGTTTGCAAAGCCTGAGATGGAGAGCAGACTGACCATGCAGCCTGACGTTCACCAAAATTATTTCGTAAACAGGATCCATCCCCAAAAAGAACTAAATCAGGATTAAGCAAAGGAACATCTTGCAAATCTAATCTAGGAGACAAAACAGTGTTAACTACAAGCACGCAGTCATGTGGTTCACCCTCGTCACTAGTTGGAATTAATGAAGCTGGGTTTAGTGGTGGGCAATGTGTAATTTTAATAACGGGATTACTTAATAAACTTAACTCATATTTAGTGAGGTGAGCATTAGAAAGATATTGAGTCTTTGTTTTTAAAATTAATGCTTGTACCGCATGAGGTACCACTAATATAGTGTCATGCCTTAATGTTAATGGTGCTGCCATATCTATCAAAACAGCAGCAGCTGCTACTGAACGTAAACAGGGTGGGTAGCCAGAAGCAACAGGGTCAAACTGGGTACAGTAATATGCTATAGGTCGATAGCCTCCTGTGTGTGCTTGCGCCAGCAGGCCCAGGGCAGTTTTATTTCTTTTACAACAGAAGAAAACAAAGGGTTTAGAGTAATCTGGGAGCCCCAGGGCATGTGGGTTAATCAATGCCATTTTAATAGCCTGAAAGGTGGTTTCATGTTCAGGGGACCAAGGCAGAGGGTCTGTGACCTCCTTTTTTTAAAAGCTGTAACAGAGGGGCCAAAATTTTTGAAAATTGGGCACCCACTGTCTACAATAACCTGCTAGGCCAAGGAATCCCCTGAGTTGTCTCTGAGCTACAGGGCAGGGAGCAGTCTGAATGGAGGTGATTCTGCTTGGAAGTATTTGACATGAACCAGTGGAAATGATATGTCCCAGGTGTTTTCTTGAGCAAACTGCAATTTAGATTTATTTACCTTAAAACCTCATTCGGCTAAAAATCTTAGAACTAGAAGTAAATCTTCTATACAAGACTGGGTATCTTGTGAAGCAAGACGGATATCATCTACATACTGAACTAATACTGAACATGGTGGTAATTGTAAATCCTGCAGTTGTCTATGCATCTCTCTGGAAAACAAGGTTGGAGATTCTACATACCCTTGAGATAGTCGGGTCCAAGTGTACTGTTGGCCCTTATAAGTGAATGCAAACAAATACTGACTATCTGCATGTACTGGGATAGAGAAGAAAGCTGATGAAATATCTATAACCATAAAACAACGTGCTGTAGGTGGGATACAGCTCAAAATCGTAGCTGAGTTTGGTAGAATTGGGAAAACAGGCAAGACAGATTTATTGACTTCCCGCAAGTCTTGCACAAATCTGTAAGCTTGTTTACCAGGTTTCTTTACCGGTAGAAGGTATTACATAGACTTGTTGTAGGTATTATAATTCCTTGTTGTAACAGGGCAGAAATAATGGGGGTGATACCAGATGTGGCCTCTACCAACAAAGGGTACTGTGGTATCCAAGGTAACTTTGCTCCAGGTTTTAAGGTTATTTTAACAGGAGTGGCTGAAATTAGAAACCCAATATCATTATCATGAGTGGTCCATAGATGAGAGGGTAATGAGGTTAAATGCTTATTCTTGCCGAGGTCAGACTGCATACACATTGTTTGCAGAGTGATGTTTTCATCTAAAGTAGCCAAAATATTATCTTGTTTGTCTGAAGGTACTTGTAAATATACTCCTTCAGTGGTACAGAAGATAGTTGCTCCCATCTTACAGAGTAAATCTCTTCCCAATAAATTTAAAGGTGCTGAGGGTCCTTCTAAAAATGCATGATTATCTTGCAACGGTCCCAAAGTCACTGGGACTGGGATGGTTTCAGAATATTAAATAGGAATACCAGAGACACCTACCTCTCTGGTTGCGTTATTGGAGAGGGGGACATTTATTGCTGCTTCACCGGCTAACATAGATTTGGATGCTCCAGCATCAATCAAGAAGGGGTATGGTTTGTTTTTGACAAGTAACATAACATGTGGTCCATCTTGATCCACATTTATGAAAGGGCACAACTGCTGTTGTCCTTGCTCAGGGAACCTTCATTGTGATGACTGCCAATTGGACGGAGTCCAATTAGAATTCCACTGAGGTGACTTATCAGTGGGTGGGGCAGGTTGCTCAGCCAGATACAGACATTTATTTTGCCAGTGGCCTACTTGGCCACAATTAAAACACTCCATTTGATTTTGGGGTGTGGTTGATCGATCTTCCTGACAGTTTTTTCTATTATGGTTTCCAGCCCCTTGGCGTCCACATCTCCCTCTTCCCCATCCACGTCCTCCCCGTCCACGCTGCCCAAAGGCAGTGCACATCTGAATTTGTGCTTTAACCAATTTCTCTTGTAAATCCTTTTTTTCCTGTGCTAAGTGGTTGGAGGGGTATTGCACTTGTGTAACTAATTCGTGCAATCCAAGACTAGGCCAGTTTAAACACACTTCTTTTAACGTATCTCGTACTTGTGGGTGTAACCCATCTATGAAAGCAGCCGACAATCCACTTTGTGCCGCCCCTTTGGTGGGTTTGGGGTATCCAGAATAAGCCTCAAAGGCTTTAGTGAGACGATTTAAATACTCGTCCATGGGTTCATCTTCTTTTTGAAGTATTGACTTGATTTTGGACCAGTTGGGTGTGGGTGGAACTATTATTGTGATAGCATCTACTACAATCCACTTTGTGCTGCCCCTTTGGTGGGTTTGGGGTATCCAGAATAAGCCTCAAAGGCTTCAGTGAGATGATTTAAATACTCGTCCATGGGTTCATCTTCTTTTTGAAGTATTGACTTGATTTTGGACCAGTTGGGTGTGGGTGGAACTATTATTGTGATAGCATCTACTAAACGCTGTCTATCTGCTTCAAACCCATTATCTCCATGTGAGTCATGTTTTGGAATTGGAGTAGGGACATTGGCATGGTCCCAGATCCATTTCATCAGATCAGCCGGTATGGCATACTGAAGAACTGCCTTAACTTCTTCTATCGTAGGATTTTGTAAACAAATATGACCTGCCAGCACACGTTGGAATTTAGCTGGATTAGTACGAATGGACAGTAACGATTTAGTAATGGCTTGAAAATCAACCGCCGACCACTCCCTAGGTACTACAATGGTCGGTGGTTCCTGTGCACTTCTAGCATGAGCCGGGTTAGGTACCTCCCTTAAAGGTAACAATCTGTCATTGCCTGACGACTCCGACCCTGAATCTGGATTAAATTTGTCTGGTCCAAAATACCCGTCCCCACTGTCTATTATAGCGGAGAACTGACCAAAAAGCCTTCATTGGTGTAAATGTCATTTTCCTTTACCTTTATTGTAGGGTTTAGCTTTAAAATACATTACAGCATTTGCTTCTTTATGAATCTTACTACGAGTTTTTGGTCTCTTTTTTCTATCGCTTGTGTCTGGATCTGAGTCACGAGTGACTATTCATTGCTCGTTCTCTTTCTTTACAGGTGGGGTCTTTAGTGGTGGAATCTGGCTGCTGTGCTTCTGCTCCTTGTTGAGCTAGGGGGGGGCTGATACTGCTGGGGTGCAACTGGTGGTGCATTTGTTGGTGGGGGGAGCCAAGCATTATCGTCTTCAGATGATTCAGTTATCTGTAATTTAGCTAATTCCTTCACAGGATAAAGCCCCTTAAAGGGTGGGTCCTTCAAACATTTACCGTTAATTATATCTAAATTACTAGCAGTTTGTTGTAATTCTTTCAGTTGCTCTTTTAATTTCTGCTGATTATCCTTTAAACTACTAATAACCGAATATTTTTCTTTTTCTTTCGCCTCTGTCATCCAATCATTAAATGCTGCCCAGCACAACCCTGGTATTCTTCTCCCTTTTCTTCTTAATTTCCCTTGGAGATTAAGCAAAATATTTTTATTAAAACTACCATTCTCTGGAAAGGCGAGTTTACCATCGTCCTCAGTGAGGGCGACCCACTGACTTATAAACATACAACCATCCTGAGACACACGAAAAAACATAACCAGCTGGTGTACCTCTTTCTGGCTCTTTTATGGTTCCCACACTCGCTCCCATTTTCACACGATAAGCTATTCTGTATTTTACAGAGGTAGCTATGATGTTTTGTAAACTTTGCTTTCCCCACTCTCGTATCTCCTTTCACTCTTATGTCACCAGTGTTTTGTTTTATCCCACTCTCATACTGCACAATCAATAGCAGAGAAAAAAGAAGAAAAAAAAATACGTGCCACTTACCTCAAACAACTGAATGAGAGGAATTATTACATTTCTATACAATTATCAATACCAAATTTGTGAAGCAGGTAAGTACAGGAAATGAAAGAAACACTGCCAGAACAGAGAATTCTGTCATGGGCCCTTTTATTAGCAGTACTTCATTTAATCCCCAACTACCGCAGCTGTTGTCAATTCAGATCCGAGTAAACGGCACCAATTGTTGTGTTTGCATTTTTACCTTAAATGAAGACAAGACACTTCTTTCTCGCTTTCAGTGGTATTTATTACACACATGTGGGAGCCTACTGGAAAGTACCAGGGAGACTACCTGAACAAAGGAATGCATAAGCTTATATGCTGGTGATATTGCTGACAGTACAAAAATATAAACTAGACCAATTAAAATAGTTCAAAAGACAATTAACCAATCAGTGATTTACCCGTAGGCTTGAAGCAGTTCACATTACTACATCTCTATGCAGAGAAAGAAAATCAGATACATTTCCATATAAGGCACATTTCCTGTTATCAGACAGGCTCTTCTTTTCCAGTACTTTTCCACTATTCACAGTTTACTTAATAGTTCATAGTTCAAATCAATACATACAGGTTCTCACATACTCAATCTCTTTTGAACACATGCTTTGACCATTCATATTCTGCATGATGCACTACTTTCAGCTTGTATAAGACAATATGTTTTCTCAATACACCATGGAAGAGAACCAGCACCACTAAAATGCCATTCTTGTGTGGCTTCTAGGATCTTGTTAGCCTCTGCAATGTACCATTATGCAATTAAGGCATCACTTAATTAAGTGCCTCTTTACTCATCCCTCATCAGGCCCATAATTGAGTACAATGCCCCTTTTGGGATGTACCTTACCAGACACCTGCAGCAACTGGAAAGACCCCAAAAGTACCTCACCAAGAGGATCAAAGGGCTCAAACAGATGCCATATGCTGTCCGGTTAAATAAACTCCAGCTCTACTCAGTGGCATACCACCTGCTCAGAGGCGATCTGTACCTGATGTATAAAGCCATGTCCAACCCAGAATTAATGGACATGCTGCACCTCAGAAAATCCAAATCCCATCGAGCTACGCGCTCGACAGACTTGAACCTCAGCACTGAAATAAATAGGACATGCTGGAGGGACAGATTCATAACCCAGAGGCTCCCTTCACTCTGGAATAAAATCCCAATCCAGGTTAGGCAGAGTCCCTCATTGACTCTCTTCAAGAGGAATCTTGATGAGTGGATGGGGGATTGTAGGTTTACCCCGGGTATCACTTCTGTGTCACTGTTAGACAGAGGCACAGCATATTAACCTCGAAAAAGGGCATAGCAAAATTAATTTAAAATGGGTGGCGAAAGCCAAACACACTCTGGCTAGGCTTATAAATGCCCTAGGGCAGATAGCCTAGTATGAACCTATGAACCTATGAACTGGAGTCCATATACTGCACTATGTCAACAGGAAGGACTAGTATTCTATTAGTTACCAGGTAGTGATCAGCACAAAGGTCAATAAGCAATGTGAGTGCACAGCACCCTGGCAGAGCACATGTTTCTTTCACCTATCCTTCATAGGGAAATTCTGCAGGGCCAATTAGATGCTACGTGCAAGCATTGTACTACTCAGATATATATAGAAACAACAACGTGTACAAATGTTTCCTATTATGTATGTTCCCATTGTGCTTTAGGCAATACCAGATACCTACTGGTGATCTGACTGATGATGGCCATATGGGACCCACATGGCATTGATTAAGTGCAGTGCAACCACCCATGCACTATAAATATCAGAGTGTGATCCTTTGGCTTGGGGAAGATTTGGTTGCACTGCCTGGTTACTATTAGTTGAGGCACTACACTGTGTTCTAGCCATAGTCTGCAAGATATTTGTGGCATGTTGCTATGTATGACATGATTGCAAGGAAACAGGCAGACAATACATCTATCCCAGGAGCCTCTGGGCCTGCTGTAACAGCCCATTATGATAACACTTTGACAATGCAGTGTCACGCAGTACAGGCATAATGCATGCAGTGTATAGCTAAGTCATCACATGGTGCATCAGACATCTCATCATATACCACAGGAAGGAGTATGAATTGGGCCACCAACATCATTTACACAGGTGTGACTGGACACAATGGCACATTGCTGACATCACAACTTGATATGACTTCTTGAAACAAGGATGTTCCACTACTGTGAGAATGGGGCCTCCAATGAGTAAGCTGGCAACATGGCCTCACCTTAGAGACTGCCGACTGTCTCTCTCAGTGTTGTGTAGTGGTATTCTAAGACGAGCAGAATATGTATATTGCAATGGCTTCACCATATCACTACCTTATGCACATACCCACAAAAAACATGGGCATAAAATACAGTTGCTGGACAAGGCAATGATGGTAGCACTTGTTATCCTCCACAAGGAAGCAAATATGTCTGAAATGGTGCCACCATATCCCCTATGACACTTAGCATGGTATCATACCTGGACTCCAGGGCCTCACAAGGGCTTTGGCAGTGTTGGTTGAATTCCCAAAGGAAACCTCGTACCACACTGTGCATCTCCATGTCTGCATGGGTTACAGCAGACTGTGCCTAGAAGACAGCACTCTAGTGACTGAACCCTTGATATCACCCACATATCTTTGGCTGGCTGTGACAACTGACACTGACAGGAATGCCTGTTAGGCTGCCAGATGGAGGCTGTACACATATGCAATGCAGTGTCTTTCCTTGCTACAACATCTAAATAAGGAGCAGTGCTGAGGCTCAGTCATGAGGCACACCCAATGGGGATGTTGAAATTTCATGTTATACAGCATGTGTCTCTGGGTTGCATGAGACTATACATTCAGCCTGATCTTTGAGTGGTGAAGCACACAGGAGGAACACAGATAGTGTCCCTGTGTCATCTGACTGGGATACCGACAGTATGTTATCATCATTAGAACTTGCATTGATGCCAACATCCTAATGTTGTCCTGACCCATGCTGTACAAATGTCACCACAACAGTGATCTGATTTGTGAATAAACAATATCAGACAGAGCAACTCTAAATACTGATTCCGCAAGTGAGGCCTGTATTGTGCACGTAAACAATGATGCAGAACATGCAGATACAGAACAGACGCATACCTCTGCCTCTATTCCTATATGCCTACATACCTGCTGTACCTGTAGAAACATATGCACTGGTGTGGACAGATGGTGTATACTGGTGTATCTCTCTCTGACACACAAGGGTTGGCCACTCCCAGAAAATATGTCTACTCCTCCAGGTATGATAGCTGCGTCTTCATCACCTCCATGAATATCCCTACATTAGGAGTGCTTCCTCATCATTTAGGCTTGCAGTGGTAGGCAGCCCCCTCCAGGGCCAATATGTCTACAGCTATGCTATATGACTTCTTGCAAGCCCATTTAATCATATTAGTGACAGATATAGCTTTCAAACTCTTAGCATAAGAAATCTGAACAAAGGCAAAAATAATGGGAGGGTGGGGGTGTAGTGGTCTAAAAATAGTGATACATTCAGAAAGTTGCTAGGCTTTGTGCTGCCATGCATCTTCTGAAGGATATGAAATCTGAAACTCATGTCTGTCATTGTTTGGTGAATGTAGTTGTCACTGATTTCCTGGAAAAGCAAACATTTTATCAAGAGCACAGCAAAATTCTGGACATTCTGCAAACATCTGTACAGTTGAGATGCAAGGTAACATGCCTCTGACATGGTTATATTTTGCAATTCTACCCATCAACAGCACTGATAATGTGGATAAATGTTTCTCAGACTTTGTCGAGTAACAGATTATGAGTATCCACTCTTTCAACAGGCAGTGACCAAGGGTTCTGCATACCAGTAGCAGGATGCCATTCTCAGCTTGGATGAAGTGGTCCAATTTTTGCCAACAACCACCATCTTGCAGACATTATGACACATATGGAAAAAAAGATATAGCTGTAGGCTGGTGACTATAGGTAAACCAATTAAAAACAATTGGTTGACTCAACTACACTTAACATTAGAGGTTTAAACAGAGATAAGAACATAGTAGATGCCATTGATCCATTATGCTATGGACAAGGGGGTACACAGAGCATTTGTAGGGGAAATGCATCTGGCAGTCTTCACAGACAATATGGATACAGCCCTCCTAAGAGTCACAGGAGACAAGTGGATTAATGGGTTATGATCTGGGGATTACAGAAGGGGAGTCCCACTATATCTGTACTTATTTAGGACATTGAGGTGTAGTGCAAGGATAGATCACTTTTATAGTGTGTTGCCATCCCACAGTTACAAGGTAGACCTATATGTGCACATATTACTACAGTAATGCAGAACACTATGTACTTCCTTACAGCTGTAATTTTGTGCAGTATGTATTCTCATGAGGTTAGGCTATGGAATCACTATATTTTGGTTACAGGGCACACTGCTAAGACCCACCACATGCCAACAATATGCCATGTTTGAGGATTCATGCATACTACCTGTATAAGTACATAAGTTGTCCTATAAAGGGATATTAGGCTATGCTGTTGCCAGTCTAGAAATCACATTTTTCAGCATGAATCACAGGCCACCATCTTGTTTTATATAACACTCATGGTGATAGCTGCTAATTCTAATGCCTTGTAAAAAGACACCCAGAGTTCTAAAAAGAGCAAGATCATCTTTCTCCTACACAGTTATTTCAGGTTGTGGCTGCTGGGATAACTTGTTTGTCAGCTTCCTAAGGCACATGCCTGAATCAGTGGCTGAGGTTCTTACTGAACCATTGGCACCCCTCACTACTCTTTACCAATTCAGACACAGATATAATGACCAGAGACATTGCTGCCATTAATATCTCTGGTAGTGCCAAAAACTCTACAGATGGTACATCAAGTATTTGACATCTGTACTTGCAGTAAAGAAAGGGGACTGCAATTGTAAACTTCTGAGTGTGGAAATCCCTTGCATGAGTTGTTAAACTAAGTCCCCATACACCTAAACCAGTGGTAGTACAGATAAATGAAAAAGATTGCATGGCAACTACTGAAAAGTGTAGGGGACATTTCCCGAATGTCCTGGCCAAATTTCTGCTAGTAGTATAAATACTCCCCTGACAAGAGGATCACTAGCCCACTGGGACTAAATCAGTCATCAAATGCATAAAGAAAAATAAATACAAACCGTTCCCATTGGGTCACCCTATACAGATCATGATGATGACATCAACAAACAATAAGTGTGCCATTCTTTCCCCTCAAATCCTGAGTCACATTATCAATGACAAAAAAATACAAATTTATTATAATCTGTACATTCCACTGAGTGCCTATAAAGGCATTTGTAATTCTCTTTTTCTTAATATAATATAGGTGCTCATATATTCTCTATCTCAATGTCTTATTGTTTCTCCTGCATAGAAGGCTGAGCATGACACACATGTTGCTAAATATCCAACACCCATTGTGTTACAATTACAGAAACCAGGGCTTGCAATAGTCATTGCAAAATTATCAATGCTCATATAGGGACCATCATCAATGTGTCTGTAAAATTTACAGCAACCACATTTGGACATTTTTGACTTATAATGTTCCCTTACAATAACACCTTGCCCCTTTTCCATGTATTGTTTTAGGTGTTTACCCCTACTAATTAAAACATGGGGCTAGTCCCCCAATTTTATCTTTAAATATCGGGTAAAAAACAAATCCAGTTTCTTTTCAAAATATTCACTATTTTAACAGAGTTGCTGATGTAAGGGACCACCTTATCCCCCAACTTTGAAACCTCTATTCCTTTAGTTAACATTGAACTTTTGCACCCCCCAAGAGCAGTCCATATCTATTATGTATTCCTTCAATAACAACACTTTCCATATCTCACAGCAAAGAAAGTGGAAAACCTCTTTCTAAAAATATTTTCAGTAATAATTTAATTTCAAGCTTAAACAATTGATTGTCAGTACTTAATCTAGATAAAATGCGCCATTTGACCTTTAACTATATTCTTATTTTGAAAAAAGGGTGCAGACTATTAAAATTTAAGTAAAAATTTGGGAAGGTTTCCTTAGAAAATATTATAGAACTAAACCTACGTTTCAACCTATCTTTAATCAAAGTTACATCATGGCCAAATGAGCAATTAATTTTAAAAATTCTCTGGTACTATTTAAATACTGAATTAATTCATATAATTTTAATTCATCTCCTTCCCACAAAATGAGAATATCATCTAAAAATCTAAACTATGCATAAACATATTTAAAAAGTGATTAATTAAACAGACACTCTTTTTCCTATTCAACAAAAACCATATCAGCAAAAATGGGGGCACATTCTGTCCCCTTTGCCACTCCTATTTTCTGGTGGTAAAATTCTCCATCAAAGAACACAGAATTATTCTTCAGTGTCATTTCCATAAATTTACATAATGTAAAAATCTCATTATTATTGTGTCTATTTGTCATACTCAACATCTCTCCAAAATGTTCCAATCCCAAGCTGTGGTGAATAGCTGAGAACAAATTAATCACATCCACAGTGACAAAAAATGTCTTCTGTGAACTCAAGATCATTCAGCCTTTCTAATAAATGCTATGAGTCATATAATACATAATCATTTCTTTTACTACATTTTTATATTTGATATCTACAAAACTTAAGAACTCAGTTTTTGACAAATGTTCTGCTATCATTGGTCTTAAAGGGGGTCTATATTGTTTTTTTTTTTTGGTTTTTGGGCATTCCAAAAATGGAAAAAAATCAGAGGTTTCCTGACGTTAACAAATTCATATATATTGTTAGTAATGCTACCTTGATTTCTCATGTCAGTTAATAGATAGTCAGCTTTAACATATGAAATGTCAACTTTATTTCATGACACCCTTCCATTGGTGTTTTCATCCTTCATAATATCATACGTCTTACTTGAATAATTAGCATAATCTATTATAACAACCCCCAACATTATCTGTTTTCATTACTCTTATACTTCTAACGTATATTATTATTTAGTAACACATGTTCTTGCCTTCTGAGGTTATCAGAAATTACACCTCACTTCCCACATGAGATTCTAATCTGATTACTACAGACTTTTTCAAAAGTGTTTACCAGTGGAATGGAGGGTGGCATATAAACACTTCACTTTTTAAAGGTAGAAACATTACAACCAGATAAAACACTATCATTTTGATAAAAAAGTGGCTTCATATTCAAATTTTGAGCAAACAATTTTTAATTTATAGTTCTCTTTACCACATTGGTTTTGAAATCAGGTACAAACTTAAAGTCCTTTTTGAACAAAGAAATATGGCCATCACACACTTTCAAGTAGGATAAGTTAAATATCTTATATTCATTAAATACATCTGAGTTCACATAACGTAGAGTGCAGTTATTATAAACATTACTCTTAGTCATTACTTCTTGTTGTAAATCTTCTTTTCGCCTGTTAGTTTCTGTTACAGTCTCTGGAAACCTCATTGAATCTCCATCTCCTTACTCTGATTCGCTAATTTCTTAGATCTATGAATCTCCAAAGGATCTGATAAAATTATTACTGTTAAAAACTGCTTCATCTGTCATAAGACTCACATCATCACTAATAAAATCAAACTCATCCCTTGGGGGTGAAACCCTGGAGTTACCATCCCAATCAATTAACTTGATGTTTTACATTACAGGAGTGGGATAAACTTTCTTCATGTCATATTTGCATTTGTCTATCAGAAATTTATTTTGCTTTCTCTCTTAAAACTGTATGCTCAAAATTTGAATTTGAAGCTGCTTTTTAATCAAAATGATAGTGTTTTATCTGGAGATGTAATGTTCCTTCCTTTAGAAAGGAAAGTATTTATAGGCCACCCTCCTTCCCACTGGTGAGCACATTTGAAAAAGTCAGTAGTATCCAGATGAGAAACTTATGTGGGAAGTGAGGTGTGACTGTTGATAACCTCACATGTCATGAATGCTTGTTACTGAATAATATTATGGGTGACAAGAGTATAAAGTATAAGAATAAGGAAGACGGATAAGGGTGGGGGGGTTGTTATAATGGATTATGCTGATTATTCAAGTAAGACGTATGATATTCTGAAAGATGAAAACACCAATAGAAGGGTGTCATGAAATGAAGTTAAAATTTCATATGCTAAAGTTGATTACATATTAACTGATAGGAGAAATCAATTTAGTATTACTAATCAACTATATGAGTTTGTTAACGTCAATAAACATGTGATTCCTTCAAATTTTAGAATCTTCCAAATCCATAAAAACATTATATAAGACAAATAGTAACAGCACTTTTGTCAAAAACTGAGTTCCTAGCTGCATTTGTAGATATGAAATGCAAAAGTGTAGTAAAACAATATGATGTGTCACGTGACTCATGACATTTATTAGAAAGGCTGAATAATCTTGAGTTCAGAGAAGGCATTTTATTTATCACTATGGAAGTGACTAATTTGTTCTCAGTTATTCCTCACAGTCTGGGATTAGAATATTTTGGAGAGTATTGAGTATGACACGTAGACAAAATAATAATGACATTTTTACATTATGTAAATTTATAGAAATGATAGTGAAGAATAATTTTGTGTTTTTTTTAATGGAGATTTTTTTCCATCAGAAATCAGGAGTGGCAATGGGGGCAAAATGTGCCCCCATTTTTGCTATTATAGTTTTAATTGAATGGGGAAAACAGTCCTCAGGATTTAATAAAACCTGTGTAGGCACCATGTAGAGTCTACGTGGAATAAATCCATGTACACAGCCACAGTTCTCCCTCAGCAACGTGCCATGCATATTAATCATGGAGCGCTGATGAGGGAGAAGGTAGGAACAGGGATATTGAATCTGTGTAGGGAGAAGTGTGGAGGCCACCCATGATTGTGGATGCCTGGTCAGATGTTATGTACAGGGTGAGGCAACCTGCAGTGCTTCCCACTACTGTTGAAATGCAGTGAATTGGGTCAAATGTGTAATAGTTTATTCTTATGGATTTTTTTCCCTGTCTGTATGTTTGCATGGTGTGGCGCAGAACACAGCAATGCCAAGCTGTGCTCACATATAGACAACTGACACCTACTACACATCTAAAAATAGAAACTGGATGTAACTAATTAGCATATTTATGTCATTTTTTTAAATTGCAGTTTGTGCAGTACAGGGTGGAGCACATCAGAGCTGAGCAGCTCTCATACATACATAGCAAACAACTGCCAAACATCTAAAAATAGAAACCAGATGTAATTAATTAGTTATTTCTGGGTCTATTTAAGTGTGCTTCCACAGCACGCCATGGTGCTTAGCAATGCTAGCTGGTAGCCCAGTAATAAATGTGAAGGTATACTAGTTTTCATAATATCCAAGTAGCTAAATGGGTGGAATTACAGCCTAGTGTTTAGTATGTCCTGGGTTCGAATCCATAGCAGTTATAAGATGTCTGTAACTTAATGTGTTATATATGTTTAATTTTAAAAACAAATTTGTGAATTATGGCACTGCTGTGCTATGCTGAGCACTGCTTAAATATGCTAATGGCTATTGCTGTTTGTGTGGTGCTAAGCTTAGCTAAAACCTCGGTTGTGCAAGTTTTCGCCCTGCTTAGCTCTGCTTAGCTGGTTTGCGTGACGCTAAGTGACGTGGTGCTTTTTTAAATATTGCTGAATGACATGTAAGGGCAGGAAAACAGCCTAAATTAAGGCCAATAGGTGGGAATTCTGCACCAGTCATGGAGTCTAATCATCTGTTGATATGGCAGACACTGTTGGTGAAGGTGCATGCTTTTGGGCACAGTGACTGGGTGTTCATGAGTCCAGGGTCTTAAAACTGTAGTGCAATAAATGGGCAAGTAGAACTGTGGTGCAATAAATAAACAGTAGCAACTGTATTGCAATAAACAAACAATACCAATAACAGTAAGCAAAATGGTGTACAGCAGGATTGTGTTGTCATAGCCATAGTAGTAGAGCTGTATGCATTGCTTATTTATGGTAAGATTGCTGCAGTCAAGTGTAACACTGTCTACAGGCCAATATCAGTCACGTAATGCTCTCTGTTCCTCCTACTCCAGTTAAGAAAGGTACATGGGTGATGTAGCCCGCTCTATGGACACATATTGTGCGTGGACTTTACAGACATTTATAGCAATACCAATAAAGTGTTAATCATCATTGTTAATTCATAAAGAGATCTGTTTTAATAAATACAGTACAGCTGTATTCCATGCATGTGTGTTCTACTCTCACTGCAGTCTAGTTTAACACTGCAATAGTTATAGAATGCAAAACAAATTAGGTCACATAATGCTCTCATTTTCTCCCACTCCAGGAATAAAAGGTATATGATTGAGGTAGCCTGTGTTATGAGCAGATATGATTGTGCTTACTTTTTACAGACACCTATTAGCAATACCAGTAAAGTCTTAAGCAGCATTGTTGATATCTAAATAAATTTGTCTAAACATCTCCAATACAGCTGTATTCCTTGCATGTCTGTACTAAGTTGCTGCAGTCAATAGTTACATTTTTTGCAGATGTCCCCTGCAGTCACAGCTATTGGTTTCTATTCCCATGCTTGCCAACTAAGGCACGACGGATGTCTAGTTTATGTACTGTACACAAACATGCCACTCAAGTGTCACAATTACTTGTAATGTAATTAAAACTGCCTAATCCATCTGTCACAGGATTACCAGAAAAATTGCTACCTGGAATGCAATGTATTACCAAATCTGCTTATAGAACACATTGGTACATATATATATATATATATATATATATATATATATATATATATATATATATATATATATATATACATATATATATAAGTCCACATTATGTGAAAGTGATCTGTGTAGCTGTGTACCTGCATTTGTTAATGCTTGGCCCATACTGACCCATGCTAATAGCTTGAGAGGTATGTATGTGTTACATGAGCTATAGGAGAATTGTAGTCACTATACTCAAAACTAATACTACATGCCTGTAGTGTATTTATTATCAGTGTTTTCAGGGATGTAGTCTGCATTGTTAGTAATGAAATGTTTCTCTCTCTCTCTCCGTACCCCTTATCTTCATCTATTTATTATTATGATTTAACATTAACATATATTTTGTTAAACTAACTGTTTTGTTGGCCTTATGGTTTGATTCTTACTGGTATGCTGTTAACATACACACTGTTATGTTACGTAATGTCGTGCTACACATAATATACATTAATATGTATTTGGATTGATAAATACAGTGTTCCATTCTGCTAATACTAACGATGGTTTGGTTATTACTAACCATAACTTATTGCTATACCTCATTTACCACAATACATCAAGGTAGGCCAGTTCCGGCTGATCCAACTACCTTGCCTCATCCGGCCATGGCACTGGGTCCCAGCACATCTGTGACTCAGACCGGTGGTAACCCCTCTGCTGCCCCTGCACTACCTGCAGCGTTGGGTAGTACCAGCCCACAGGATGGGGATGGGCCCTCCTCTGGGAGCGATGGTGGGGGGGGAGACATTACACAGACTGAGCTGCTGGTTTTGGTGCACAGGATAGTCTACCATTGGTTTGATCAACACTTGCACCAGATTGAGGACATGCTAGCCAATGTGGTGGGAAAGCCACATCCCAGTGCCCAGCCTTCACCACTGCCACCCCCAGGACAGTGATGGAGCAGTGCAGGCAGTACTGTGCTTGGGCATGTGAGTGATGCTGCTTCCTTGGGGAGGCACAAGGGACTTAGATTCCACAACATCCTCTCTATCCAAGGTGTTCACCCCCCTCATGTATCATACACTGACCCTGTCTGCTGTCTTGTTTGTCTTGTCTTTCTGCAAATGCATCATCACCTACCCAACTTACCTCCCCCATACATACCTATGTTCCTTCCCTAACATTCCACTGTCACCTTAAAAAAGTGCACCTGTCCTAAAAAAAAATATTGTCCCAAAAATAGTTCTCCATTTCAAAAGTCTCCACTGGACACATGCAATTTGGTCTAATTGACTTGACAATGCAGTTATGTTGTCCTCACCCCCTCTCTCTGGGGGTGAGAGTTCAAAGTCATGCACAAATTCTGTCAGAGTGAACAGTTGTTGCTGTACAAGAAACGGATAGCTATGGTTCTTTTCTACACCCTACCTGCACATCCCTACCTGCCTTTCACTATGTTTTTCCCCCCTGCTTGCACCCCATTTCACCAATTTCCTATCTCCCCATTTTCTTTTCTTTATATTTTTAGCGCAGCTTTGCTAAGCTCAGTTAAATAGAGCTATATTGACTATATGTGTCTTTAAAATTGCAATACACACTTACAAAATAAACACTTGTCCCATATTTCAGACCCAAGACCATTCACCTGCAGACCACTGCATTAACCTGCCACACCACACAACTTTTAATTAAAACAGGTGATTTAAACAAAACATAGTAACTGTGAGTTGCAGTCATTAAGTGTGTTTCAACAGAGCTGCTCGTTGTGCCATACCAGGCAAACTTGATTAAAAAGTAATGGAAAAAATGAGAGTGTACCTTGGTCTCTGATGCAGTAGTACACCACTAGAAAGCCAAAGACATACTAATGGATGTAACTGAGGCCTGTGATAGCAGGTAAATGTGCCCTTTTATCAGCAACATGTAGAAAGATACCTCCTAAGGCATCAATGGCAAAATACATATTTAGCTGGGATCCTGGTGTAGAAATACATCCATATAAAGCCATGCACAGGCTAATGAATGTAGAAAATGTTTGTCATAGCTGGCATGTGTGCACATATATCTTGAAAATACACCATGCATATCAAATGAAGTGTTTCATTTCACTGATGGAAGTCACAAGCCTGCAGATAGAACCACACTTCACATACCCCTATAGCAAAAGTATAAGTGCATAAAGTGTCACGTCATGCATTAATACACATTCACAGACAAATTCAACTCAGGTACTGCAAATGAGGGTGACTAATATCAGAGTGCATCACACCATCCTTTCAAACCCACAGTGCCAATAAGCACAGCTGCACACCTAAATACACATTTGAAGGACCTGCTTGTAACATGGACTGCCCTCATACAAGCTCCAAATTACTACCATACTGTAACACATGGCCTGACAGTCACCCAAATGGTGTACAAATTGTTATATTAACCCCCCATGTTGCTCAAGGACATAACAAACATAGGGTTGATATTAGATCACCGAATGCTTAAAAAGACTAACGGTGATTAATTGACCCTACATAAGTGAAAGCTTACAATTTTGAACTGTCAGAACGGCGATTTTTTTTCCTAGGGAAAAAAAATTGCTGTTCCAACAAAAAAAAATATTAAACACTTTAAACATTATATTAAGTGGGGGGACTTTGCCCCCACACCCCCTACTTAAATATACCAACTCTGAGACCGCACTACATTGCTGAAAATGGCAAAGTAACAAAGCGGCCAAGCAAATTCTTTCTCAGGGAAAGAATTCACTTAAAAGCCACTTCGATAGTTTGACGTTTCAGGCTTTTGAGTTCAACCAAGACACATTCGAAAGAATGCGTCTTCGGTCTTCTAATAGGGAACCAAAACATATTGCCTAGTACTCTGTTAGTGATACCGTTGCCTAACATACTTACCTTAAACACATGGCTTAACTGGGCTGGAAAGGGTAGCCTTACTCTGGCTCTGCCTCTTCAACAAGGCTGACACAGCTCCCACAGTTAATCCTACAGCTTGTTGTCCTCCAAAGTGTTTACCCTCTCTGCCTATGCCTATCACCTGCAGCAGCAGATTCAGCCTGTAGCACACATATCTCTATGTAAACGCTGCTGCTACAGTCCTACTCTCTGTGATGAAGTAGTCTCCTTACCCCAGTTATGTCCAGCATAGCATATCATAAAGGCCCCCAATCTACATAAACGCCTTATATATTGTACTGTGGTTGCATGTGATTGGTTGATGATAGTGCAAATTTGCTGTGTTGGCTGAAATTAGCATTTCAGAACCACAGACTGGTTAAGAGGCAATCACCTGTTGATGAGAAGCATGTTAAAAAGGCAAGCAGCTGGCTATGGGGAACCATTCTGTATGAGACTTTTCTCACACATACCACACATATGCAAAGTATTAACTATCAGCACATATCAACAGAGGAGTACTGCACTCCATCAGGTATGTGTCCATCTTGTTCACATCAGGATGCAGATGTCTGACTATACTTATGGGGAATAGGGACTACAGCATTACACCTTGCTTAGAACTGTGATAATGACATTTCAATGATCTACAGATACAGGTGTTACACATACAGAGGATAGAGGATGCGCAAGACATCAAGGGTGGAATGTATATTGTCAATGTGGTACACTGGGCTCATGGAACTCTCCCTTTATATTGGTTGTAAGAGCACACTGCTATTTGTTTGGTATAGTTTGTTTGACATATTATCGGGGGGGGGTTGCCCCTTGGGACACACTACAGCAGAGTCCAATGTCAGCTGTATGAACATACAGCAGTAGCTGTCATGGCACACACTGGAATACCTGACTATCACCAGTATCCCATTTGTATCTACATGCTTACTATGTTTGTACACTTTGGAATATGATGTATGATCAAGCAGTGGATCTTGCCAGCCATTCTGTCCTTGCTGTTTCTCTGCATAGGGTGCTTCCATGTGTGTGATTCTGAAATGTGTTCTCATGTTGTTGTCTTTCAGAGAACATGTATGCAAGATGCTGTGCAGCATTCATGGATGCAGAGAATGAGTTAATAGTGGAAACGTTCTGTCAACACCATGAAGTCCTACTGTCCCGGGGGTGGTACAACAAGGCACAGTAGGAAGCATTGTGGGCTGACCTTGTCCGTGAGGTCAATGCCACTGGTCATCAGTCAGGGAAGGGCATATGAGCAGGTTCAACAATGCGTAATGGACATGATCAATGCCACATGCAGAAGAGCAGCACATGTAGCCAGGAATCATGGTGCCACTGGTTGAAAGTTTGCAGCAGAATAACCAGTCTCAGCGATTGAAGAATTCCTGGCAAATCTAGGCACACACAACAGCATCCATCAAACCCTATATCATGGATGTGGGTGCCACAGTGCCCACAGCAGAGGAGCATGCAGGTAAGCTTAGTTTGATCAGCACTGCAACACTGTAACATTCAGTATGTCAGGGCATGCATAGTCTTACGTGGGTGTCAGGTCAGTCTGCTTTTTGAGGGAGAAGAGCTTAACTGCAGTTTGACTATCATGCTCAGATTTTGACCAATACAACAATTAACACAGTAACCACTGTAAATGTGAGATATACAGATGCATTACCTCGTGGTGGTGGAACATGCGGTGGTACTGACATTACATCTCCCTCAACTTTTCACAGATCCATCATGTATTGGTCAAGCCTGTGGTCCTGCTCCTGGTAGCATGACACTGTTTTCTTATATATGTAGGTTTATAGCATTGTAATCCCTAGAATGTCATCCCAAGCCTGCTGCCTGCATTGCTGTACTGCCGGCATGATTGCCAACTGCACACATATATTCTGACTGTACACATGTTAGACTCATGCCTCTACCATGTAGGTGTGATCATGCTGATAGATGTGTCGGTATTGTCAGGACAGTAGAGAGTGTCATATGTGTCAACAGCGCAGAGCCTACACAAATGTCAGCAGTGTACTTCACTGTTGCCGATGAGATTGCAGTATAATGAGATGTTATTTTCAAGTAACTATAGCTGTTAGTGAGAAGAGTACTGTCCTCTTGTCCTGCTATATGAGGTTGGGTTTTCAACAGGTCTGTCATAGTGATGACAGTGTATAGAGCCTTACATATATCACAACATACTACTGCAGAGCATAATAGTGCAGGTATTAATATACTGCTTTTTCCTTTTTTATCACAGGTGACTGGGGGAGTGGTCTTTGTCCCGTACACAACCTGATATCAGTGTCTCCTCAGACTCTGATGATGATGGTGGCCACAGTCTAGCACAGGTGGGGGTTTCAGGGGCTGAATCTGTCCCAGAGGTTGACATCCCTCTTCTGCCCTTATTGTCACCACACACAGTCAGTATGCCCACACATACCCTGTTTCTGGAGGCTACAGATACTGGACAGCCAGAGTGTGGGGACATTGAACAGGAAAGTATGGCATCTATGGCTCTAGTGAGTGTAGACACTGGTCATAGCCAGTGAGCTGGCAAGGTCCCACACAGGCAGATTGACCGAGGTGCTTGTAGGAGGCCTGCTGTCTGCTCACCACCTGTTGCAGGTGTCACATCCGCATGTTTTGGGCCATCATGGAGGCACAGGCAAGTTCTAAATGAAACACCAGATGTATGCATATGGTTATGGATGCAGCACAGTCTAACATCTGTGACTGCATCCACTGCATTAGGGGCACCCTGGATTGGTTCAGTAATGTAGTGGACAGAAGGTGGGCTTAGACAATATCTGTTTTGGGTCACACATTGTCTGTGCTGGAACATGAGGTTGGAGTTGAGTGCCAGACTTGTGGACGTAGGCAGGGGAGCCCGCAGGATTTTTTGCAGGGGGGTGCAAACCCAGAGCCTTACCCACACAGCCCTACCCCCTTCGCCCATGCAGCCCCACCCCCTCTGCCCACACAGCCCCCCACCCACCCATGCAGCCATTCCAGTGTCCCATTACTTGGCTATTTCTCCCCATTTGTCTACAGATTGTTCAAATCTCTCAGTGTGCATACGGTTTAATGCTTTACTTCTACAATGATTACAGATATTTGGATTTCATTTCATAAGTTCATAGATGTGTACTAGGCTAATGGCCCGAGAGCCTTTACAAGTAAAGTCCATAGGATTACCCTGGCATCTTGCCACCTGACCTTAGTTCCCAGTGCCTCTGTCAAGTAGAGCCACTGGAGTGATCCCTGGGGTGAGTTTTCCATTTCCCATCCACTCATCAACATTTCTCTTGAAGAGGGCCAGTGAGGTGCTCTGCTTAATATGTATGAGAAAGAAGGAAGAATGGGGTAATCCAACTGAAGATCTGCCAAATACAAATGCTTCAAAAAACCAAAAATAACTTTCGCAGACCACCACATCTAAAAGTAAATCACAAATTTAATAGTGAGTGTATAAAACAATAAAACAATAAAACTGACAAAATGATGACAGGCAGAACAAAACCAAAGTAAGCGCTTTCGGGCTAAGCCCTTCTTCAGACAAATGAGAGAACTATCTATCCTGTATTTAAGCTGCCAATTAATTACCTCTATCCAATCAAAATTTATATTGCACCCTTCTATCCCTAAGGGCAGGTTTCATAGGAATATATTCATTTAACCCTGGTGTCCTATGCACTAACAGCTCAATTATTCATCTTACTTCTTCTTTTTCTCTATATTCTCCTATATTCCCCCTTCTTTTATGGGGTAAAATATTAGTAATAGCTCTAAATTTAAATTGATGTCCACTATTGCCTTCTATATGTTTATATAAAGCATTATGTATATTTTTATTCCTTATGCAAGAAAGATGTTGCAGAATCCTAACTTTAAACATATTATTGGTCTTGCCTACATAAAATGCTTTGCATTGTTGACATTCTGCTATATAAATTATATTCATAGTTCTACAAGTTGCTTTAGCTTTAAAATGAAACCTTTTCCCAGTTAATGGGTGTTCAAACAAAATGTCCTTGTTTATAAATGGACATGCTTTACATAGTCCACATTGTCTTGTACCTACTTGACTAATCACATCTAACCTCTGATTATTTTTCTCTTGAGTTAAGATATCTTTTAAGTTTTTATTCCTTCTAAACCCAAATTTAGGGTAATTGCCTACTATCTCTTTTAATTTATCATCTGATGTAAGTATATGCCAATTTTTCTTCACAATCTCACAAATGCCATGTACATTACTGCTATATGTGAAAGTTATTCTTAGGGGTACATCTTGTTTATGTGTTGGAATGTTCTCTTCTCCTAAGGTACTCTGTTGTATTTCAGGGGCAAATCTAGCTTCCCTATTGGTGTTAGCTTCTTCTAATTCTCATTTTAGCAATCTTCTATCATAACCCCTTTCTTGAAAAATCTCCCTCATATGTAACTTTTCTTCTTCAAAGTCATTGTCTTTATTACATAGCCTTGATGCTCTACTAACTTGACCCCTCACTATATTCTTGTATGTATGTCTAGGATGCATACTGTCATAAGTCAATATATTATTTCTCCAGCATTCTTTTCTAAATAATGAGGTTGTGAAGCCGCTATTTTCCTGTTTTATCCTTACATCTAAAAAAATCAATGACTTCTCCTGAATAAGTGAGAGAGAATTTAAGAAAATTAGTAGTCTGTCCCAGATATTCAACAAACGATAACAGCTCATTTGCATTGTCACCCCATAAAATAAAGACGTCATCTACAAAACGTCTGTACAAAAGAACCTTATTTTTCCATCTATTCAAGTCCCCCAAAATAAAATGTCTTTCCCAGTATGATAATACCAGATTTGCATAAGTGTTTGCACAGGGGGTGCCCATGGCTACCCCCTGTGTTTGTCTGTAAATATTATTACAGCATAGAAACACATTATTAGTTAAAACTAATTCTGAACATTTCTCTATAGTATATAATCTCTTTTCATCCTTTTCTCCCATCTGTTTTATTAATTCACAGACAGCCCTGATGCCATAGTCATTTCCAATAACAGTAAATAGATTTATGACATCAAGGGTAACCATAACAACCTTTCCAATAGAGACATCATGATCTCTCAGTGCGACCAAAAATTGTTGTGTATCTTTTAATATCTCTGTAATTTTAGTAGTCCAAGATTTTAATGTGTATTCTAGCCATATAGATATGTTTTCTGTCACCCATTTCCTGCCTGAGACAATCTGTCTCAATGGAGAGTCTAGTGATTTTTTATGTAGCTTGGGCAAAGCTTTAAGTATAGGAGTGATAGGGTGTTCTATTATTAAAAAATTATATAAATCAACATCTATATACAGATTCTCAAATAAATATTTTATACTATTATGAACTACCTTTATTATTGTATTAAGCATTATTGGTGAAATTTCTAAATATGTATTTGTATCTATTAGTAGTTCATTTAATTTTGAGTAATAATTTTCTTTATTTAACACCACTACTGCTCCCCCTTTGTCTGCTTGTTTTATTATAATTCCATCATTACGCTGTAAATTTATCAAGGCCTGTTTTTGCTCATAAGTCAAATTAAAAAACTTTTTGTTTCTGTCATTCTCAAAATATTGCTGTAAATCATTTTCACAAATCTTTAAAAACATTTGCATAGTTGAACTGAACGGTGGTACTAATGTGCTAGGTTGTCTTAACACTGCATGTCGTGAATGTCTATTGAACATAGTACGCAACTCACATTTCTACCATAAAACATCATGTCCATTAATATTTCATTAAATGAACTCTCTCTGCTAGGTACAAAAGACATGCCTTTGTTCAGCACAAATAACTCATCATCATTAAGAACATAACTAGATAAATTATAGACAATATTATCACCAGTCAATTTGAGGTTCTTCTTTTCTTGGCTCCTCTGCCTTCGCTGCCTGCCCTCTTCCATTCTGCCTTCTTCTTTGTAGGTGCTGGCAATTGAGCTAAAAAATGCTCACTGTGTCGTAGTGCTTCATTTTCCTTGGACCTGGCTCCCATATCTCTAGGCCGAAGAAATGCTGTACTAGCAACAGTACTGGTGGCTCTGCCCATTTGCACATTATCTATATTTATTGGCGCTTCTACTATATCCAGCACTTGTGTAGCTACAACATAATTTTGCTTGTTCTTTTCAGTCGAACCCATAAGTTCAACTGAGTTATCTAGGTCTGTTTTATTTAACCGTACATCCACAGCAGTTGTACTCACTGGTTCATGTGTACGTCGTGTACTGTTAAACGCTGTTCTTCCTCTAGTTGCTCCCGCATATGATGTCACTCTCTCTGTTAAGGGCACACTGGAATGGGCTTCTCCTCTTTCCTCTCTTGGCCATACAAAGATGTTACCAGTCATGAAATCCTTATAGTCACGTTGTAATTTTTTTATTTTAACCTGTTGCAGTCTCTGGTCAGTCATTGAAAAGGCACAATAAAGTTCATATGTATGGGAAGCCTATTCCATAGCATGGGCAGTCTCTGGGTTATGAACCTGTCCCTCTAGTACGTTCTGTTGATTGTGGTAATGAGGTTGAGGTCTCTGGAGCGTATGAAGGGATTGGGATTTCTTTAGATGTAGCATTTTATAGCAATGTTTTGTTCAGTTTGTACAAAGTAACATGTACAAAACAGATTAGAGTATGGTCATCTTTAGTGTTGACAGTGACATAAAGTTATAATTTAACAATGAAAAAACAAAGATAAAATCAATAATAAGACAGGTGGAAAAAAGAAACCAAGAAATTTAAAATGTGACAGACTGAGAACTATTTTAGGGATCTAAAACATAACTCCAAAGTAAAAAAATAAAAATAGGCTGTAAGAGATTCTGTAATGGAAACTGGTTGAAGAGGACACCTACAGGGAACAAAGCACCTAAAATGTTTATCTGTAAAGTAGACTGCAAAACAGGATATGAAGTCACTAATTCAAATGTTAAAACAGTGAAAACAAAACACTATGGTCACTAGTCAGTTCCTGAAATCAAATTATATTGTAAATAGTTAACTTTGGCATTATAACCCTTTTTTAAAGCAGCAACATTAAATCAAATCCAAGATTAACATTAGATAAAACAGTCGATTGTGATACTTGAATTTACATACTTAACAATGGCAAGATAATGAAAGTTAAATGCAAGTCCCAATAGCCTGACATAAAGCAAGTTTATTAATGTTATATAAACATGAATCTATATGAAATGGCTGTATCAAAAATTAGTGCTAAAATAACAAGTGCACTTTGTACAGTGATTGCAAAGCATGTAAAAATGTAAATGCTGTTCATAATAATGTCTTCCATTTATTTCAAATTTTATAGCACAAACACTGATAGACATTTACTAAACCTAAACAAAGCAATAGTCTAACAATGAAAACAGACTTAGCATTAACACTTCTCTACCTTTGAAACTCACATTCACTGAAACAGCATTGACACCAACATTCAATGAAAATGCATATGGCCAGTGGCAGGATACGTTTATCTTTGGGCTGTTTTCAAATCATAGGCTCCTTGCACACAGTTTTAGAACCATGCAAAAGTTCTTTGATTTCACCTTCCTGACTGTATTAATTATACTATATAATAATTGAATTATATCTCTTGTATAATACATCACCACTTGTTAGAGAGTGTTTTAAATTTGTAGTTCCGAACATTTTTCCTTTAAGCAATGAAACATATGAACCAATAATGACAAACTGCCCAAATGAGAACATTTCAACCATAAAAGGCCACTCAAACATCTCTCATTACAAATCTACATTCTGTGGGAGTCAAACCTTCAGCCTTCTGCATCAAGATGCAAGAATACTACCTACTGTGCTACTAGCACTGCCTTAGGATTTTGTCCCACAATAGTGATACCATTTGCTAAACAAAACAGTTGTACATTTTATACAGACAGCATGAGCAGCAGTAAACTTCTCTTCTCTTAAAACTCACAATTCATTGAAAATGCACTTGAAAACAAATTTCACCTGCTAATTCTAATTATTTCTCTCTCTCTCTCTCACACACACACAGACACAAACACCCTCAACCTCTTAGTGCAATAAACCTGGACAAAGCCTAAAATAAATAGGGACGGATTGTAAATATTGCTCTCATGAACTTAGAAAATTGCTAGAATAAATGAATTTTGGAACAAACTAAGTTGTTCCGGGACATCTTCATGGGGGGGGTAAGTTAATATTAAGGGAAGTTAAGTGGGTTGGGGAGGTGAAAGGGTCAAGTGGAGGCAGGGATGGTTGGAAGGAAGTGAGATAATGATGGGGTGGGCTTAAGAGATTTATTCTAGTGTAGTTGGGTTAAGCAGTCACATTTTGGTGTGAACTTGCTATGGTAAGCTACGTCCGTGATGACATGAAGGTATTCTGATGGATAGTTAGGCCTTGATTGTTGCTGGCATATGGGGGGAAGGCGATCAAAGGGGGGGCAATTGAGTAGTTGGGTCATTTCAGTAGGTTGATTTGAGCTCCTTATATTATTATTATTTATTTATTTTTTTAATATGGTGGGGTCGTTTTATGGTGGGGTTGCTTTGGCCAGTGGTGGTCCGGGGGGGTGCATGATCTTCTTGGCTGTCATTTGACGAGTGCTGTGGGCCGTTGTGCTGTCATTGTGGAGCTCTGGAGTGAGTGGTTTGGTCCACTGGTTGGTTGGGTGGTAGCAGTTTGTGGTTGCTTGCTGTCGATGGGGAGTCTTGAAAAATGGATACATAAATAGTAATAATGTTAAAAAAAAAAAAAAAAAGGGGCAAACAGGCGGCGTTGCTTTTGGCATGGAGGCTGCTGGCTTGTTCAGTCCTTTGCAGTGATTGTGCCCCTCGTTTTGTTCGCTCTTGGGGTTTTGTTCAGTCCTTTGCAATGATTGTGCCCCTCATTTTGTTCGCTCTTGTGGTTTTGGGTGTCTTTCCTGTCTTGGCTGGTTCAGTGGTGGTTTATGGGTTGGAGGGAGCTGTGATGGCCATTTCGCAGATTGTGAGTGCCATGGGGGTTAGGGTTGCTAGCCTTCGGAGAACAACTGCCATCAATAAGCTAGGTATGCCAGGCTCTTGTTATGTTACAGGAGAAATAGTCAGTTTGTAAGGTATCCGATGGGTGTGCCAACTCGGTTGTTGATTGTGTGCATAGTTTATAGTGAAAAAAAAAAAAACTGCAGTTCTGCTACATGCATGATTACGTTTGGGGGATCTTTTTGGAAATTTCAGGCTTTTAGTTTGCGGACTGGGAGGGTAGTTGATGTTTGTGCAGATTATGGTTTATTTGAGCTGCGTTTTCATTTGGGATATAGAGTGCTGTGTTTCATTCATGGGACATAGAGTTTATGATGGAGATTGGGAAGGTAGTTAGTGTTGTTGGCACTTGTGCTTCAGTTGTTGGGGGTTGGTGTGCTTCATCTATGGCTTAACCTCTAGTCGGTTTTGGTGTACAGTGATGTTTGTGTCCTGTGTGGTGACCGCAGCTTCGGGTGTTCCTCTGCTTCTCTTGTCAGCTGGTTTTCATCAGGGTTTACGTTAGTTTCATTTCATGGGTGGTTTAGGGGTTGTTTTATCTCCCTTGTTGGTTTTAGTCTCAGTGTGGCGGTATTGAAGGTTCATTTGGGTACTGTTGTAACTTTGTAGTCTCTCTCAGTTCTACAGTTCACTCATTGGTGGCTTATAGCTGGGTCGGTGGTTTTGTTTTTTTTTTATTTTTTTTCCCTGCGGGCTATGAAACCATCCACGCTCAGCGGGTCATGTGCAGGTGCAGTTCTGTAGAAGGGAGTGGGTGACCATTACAGACATTAGTGCATATGCGCATGAAGCCATGCCAGATGGTGAAAGAGAGGTTTTCTGGCTAATTGCACTTTCATAATTTGTGCAGGACAATTAATGCTACAGTGCTATGGACTGTGAATATAAGACATTGTTGCACCCAGGGAATTAAGTATAATTTTGCAGATAATTGCTATTTATTACTTTGTTTTACTTTGTCAATTTTGTTTATCTCCTGGGGCAGTAAATCCTAGGTAGAGCTTGCTGTCATCTAAAACAGCTGATACAGTGATTCTTATTTGTTGTAAGATACAAGGATAAGCAAATAATCAGTGTTTTGATCAAGCTGTCTATACGTTCCCAGAGATTGTCATTTATGTTTCAGTAGAAAAATACAGCAATATATATTAAGTCTAAGTATTGGTTATATAAATGTTTTCAGAATAGTTGCAGAGGAGGCTTGACTATACTTTAAGCTTGACTATATTTTAAGTCAGCTGAAAAAATTCATATATTTGGTTATACTTGGTTATAGTAATGTGTTTACTGTGTGGTATGTTTGTGTTAGAAGCACAAGGCACACAGCTGCATGCATGCTGCTTGCATAATGTGGCATCTAACGCAGTACATGTTAAAGCATAACAAGCATACCACAATGTTTTATTATTGCTGATGTGAATCACTTGAGAGTCAATAGTACTTGTAATACATACTGGAAGTAAGAGGTTTCCCTGCTCCACATACACAGGGACCCAGAGCTGGTAGTATATTACAAGCAAGACAGATATGTGATCATAGGAGCTGTCAGTTTTTGGACAGGTATGTGTGTGTCTGCAGTGCAGGAGTGAGGCTGCATGCATTTGTGTTCATGAATGTGTCTCTGTCTTGGGTTATGAAAAGAATATAATTTCTGGAAGTGTGGGTGTGTTCTGAATATCCATGCTACCACACGCTGTTCTATCAACCTTTTATGTTTGTAAGAGGAATGTTAAAAATACTACCTGATTGTATTTGTAAACTGCTAGTCGGCTGTTATTAGGTTGTTGCATTGTGTTAATTTGTTCTATATTATGTTGGTTAAGGTGCCTCATTTGGAGATGTAAGGTTAAGAGCTAAGCAGATGGTTTTACAATATAATTTAGCTTGGCTTATACAGGACACTAATTGATGTGGTCTGGAATCTCAAGGTTACCCTGGTTGTGGATACTGATAGGTCCCTTCATGGGGGGGTTAGTTTTAACATACTCGACTGGTAGTTAAATTTATCTTGGGTATTTGATAGGGTCATTGGAAGCATAGCTTCAAGTTATGGCTGCTTTGTCATAAATAGAAGGTTACACAAGGGTAAAATAAGTGGGCAATAGTTACTGTTGGATGTAAGTGGATTTCAAAGTTGTTGAGTTTTGGTAGAGGATTTTACACTGCTAGTCAGAGAAGGACAGGCATTTTGAGTTGGATATCAGAGTTAATGGGTTGTACAATTTCCATTAACCGTTAGTATGTTAGATTAACATTGAAAGTTGTCCCTGCCTTGTGCATTTGCATTCAATAGTAAAGGGAGTATGGCCATTGGTCATCGGTAAGGTTCTGATTGGGTGGCAGGGGTCCTGGTCAGTACCTTCATGTTAAGTGATCATGGTATGTGTGCACATAGAATTTATCATTGTTTCTTTCTTTGCAGATTGCTGGAGTGCAGAAGGCATCATGCAGTAGCTTGAAAGGGGATTTGAAAGGTGTTGTTTGATGGGATGGACATTCTTGCCACTTGAATGGGGCACAAGGAGGGTCTGAGTAGTCATCTTAGTAAGGCATGTTTGAGCTCTGTGTTTAATTAGTGGGAGCTGATTATTGCATTGGTACAGTGGGCAAGTAAGGAAGAGTTAGGTAAAGGATGCCAAAGGGGCAAACTGTCAGGGATGGTTTATGGGGAGTGGGGATCCAACTGGATGCGTAGAGTCACGATCTTCATAGGAGCACAGGGACTTATTGGGCTACAGCCCTATGGCTCCTGCAAGCCAGTGAAGTTCAGTCTTGTTTTCTTGGAACCTTGGGTGGTCATATTCACTCATCCAGTTGTTTGAACCATATGTGGGTGGAAGGGCCAAGGAGGGTTTGACATGATGCTGGAATTTATTCCTAATGGGTGGCATCTTGGGGTGACAGGTTTGTCTCTTGAGTAGGTAGTGTTGATGTTTCATACCAGGTTAAGGTTTTACAGAATAGCACAAGAATCATTTCACTTGGGGTTTGGGTGAATTTTGTAGATAGGGTGTTAGGAAGCATGGTAGGTAGGTGACTGCGTTGGGGTAGTTTTAGAAATTGGGTGCATTGTTACAAGGGCGTTAGAAGGCTTAAGGAAGCCTGGTTGCAGGAAAAGGCAGCTGTAGGATACTAGTGGTATAGGTAACATAAGGAAAGAGTGCTTTTGAGGGGAAAGGCTAGGGACAAACGGGTTTAGAATGGTTTGGTAATGAGTAAACTGGAGGTGTTTATGGCTTGGCATGTAGACTATTTCATTGTTTAACATAGGTGAGCTTTCAGGAATGAGGTCAAGAGGTGCTGGATTTCTGCCATCTAAGGTTAGGACATTAAAGTTTTGGAGTAAGACTATTTCCTCTGGT
>NC_056741.1:1612511823-1612531823 GCF_019279795.1 Protopterus annectens
CATACACCCCTAATCGGTGAACAGGTCTGCTATCCTTGATAATTGTCATCAGGGCTTTAGGAACTCACACATCTACAAGCTGTGGTGATGGAGATGGCCCATCTGCAAATATCCTGTGTCCAGTACGGAGTGTTGCCTGACACCAGTTATAATTCTCATGTTCTGCATCCCATTTTGTAACCCGCATATGATGTGTGTCACAGCAGATGTGTGCTTCACATGCATGGGGGGGGCTTATTTCATGTAGGGTGTACATGTCTTTATTACATACATGTCTCTCCAGCATGTACTATGTATATCACAGTGATGTTGTAGGCATGAAGAACAGGTGAGACATGTGCTAGTACTGTCATGGGTATGCTGGAGGTACATAGTGGGATCCGACATTTCCCTGTATGGAGCAATACACATCCCCTCCAAAGCATTTAGGAAACATACTACACATGTACGGTCATGACATGGACTCCATAGAACATGTTATCTACTCTGTATTGGTGTACCATGGAACCTGTGTGGCTGCTACAGTTGTACGATATGCCTGTGTAGTGACATAGCGAGGGTGCCATTGCACACAGTGACAGGTATGATGACTGCCACATTCAGTATAGTAGTGACAGTCTGGAAGTTACATCCCAGAAATGTCGGTATAGGTTGGATAACACTGAATGCTTCCCATCTTACCGGCCAGTGAAAGTGAAATGCTACATTACTCTCCATGTCCATAACTCCATGTGTAATGGCTTAACTGTGTGTGGTGTATTTTGCAGGGGTGGATGATTTGCCACAGGATAATATTGTGCAGTCATTGGAAGTTAGTCTTTATCAGTGGCTCAGAGAACAACTGACTGTGTCTTAGGCCATCCTGGATAACTGCTGGTTCTGTCTGGGATTCTGTGACAGCTCCCAATATGCCATCACCTATTAAAGTACTCAGTCAGAGGTGACTGACAGTGGCTGTGACTGCAGAGAGGGAATAGGTAGATGGGGGTATACCAATAATGGAGGATGGTGAACTCCACTGGTGACTGGCATCATTGCAGCGTAGGTCTTCCAATGCTATCTTGCCAGAGTATAACTGTCAGACACTTGCCTATCCACCAGCTGATGTATACAGTTTCCAGCAAAACCTGCTGGCCTAATATTGTCATACACATTGTCAGGCCATGGTTGGTGGAATGAGACATATATCCAACATCCATTGTATAGTGTAACAGTCAATGGGCTCCTCTGGTTACAGTCGGTAGGCATAATCTGGCCTTGAGTAAAAGTAACAGAGTTTGGACCAGTATCAGTAGGTGTATGACAGTGTTAGTACTCATATCCATGCTAACTCCAATCATGGTATTTAGGTGACATGACTCAGAGATCCGGGGACACTGCTTGGTAGTACTTGCTAGTTGTTCTCAGTACAAGTAAGTAATGCATTTACTTCCAGCATGTTGCAAGAAGAGAGTCATGCAAGCTGTCTGTACAGAGAACAGACATACACATTAGGGAAGTGTAATATGTACACACTGTGTTGCTTAGTCAGGCTGTGGCTCACTTGCCCAAAGGATGGTCCAGGTCCTTACCAACAATTCCCTGCATCAGTGCTGTGGCATCCCAACACAGGGAACCAAGGTATTGCATCATATGTTTACCAAAATGGGTGACCAGTATAACCCCCCCCCCAATGTGAGGTCCTCCCTGGTGGGATCTGGCCACAGATCTGTCTCTTCGAACTACCATCACATAGCCCTCCTTGCAGACAATGCAGACATATATGTCAAGAAAGCCATTTATTACTTCATGTGGTTGACATAGCATGACTGCACCTCCCCCTTCAGATAGGACAGGCAAAGATTCAGAGCTCTACACACATGCATTATGTCAGCAGCATTACAACTGCTTGAACTTGGATGTATGGGACAGGAGGGACACAGACTATCATGGCTCAACAAGCCTGACTGATGGACAACTGCCATTAGCAGGCTGTACAATTACAGGTGGGCAGTGCTGCGTTACAGTTGGGGCACGGTACCCCCCCTAACATGCAGGCACTACCTCCTCAACCAAAAGAAGCACATAGTGTTGCTGTGATGTTGAGTAGACATGGTAAGTGACAAAAGTAGCCACCCACACAAAGCAGAACCGTAATGCACCATGTAGTTACATGTCTGACCTCAAGGGACAGGCCCAAATTGTCAGTGACCTCATACATCATGATGCCACATATGGTGGGTCTGCACTCATACCTAACCTGTACTCCCACACTGTCTGTGTCATCTATACTCCCTTGTCCCTACCACATCAGAGATACTTCAGGTGCAGCTATCATTGGGTAAGGCAATGATTCAGGTCGTAGTCTGCTATAGTTCTCCAACCATGTCCCAAGACTTACACTCCAAGTTCCTATGCACCCTGGAGAATATTAGGGTCCAACCTAACACTCTTATACTGGCCAACTTCAACTGCTCCTCCATTAACTGGGAAAACTACCAATACACTTGCCCAGTGTTTGATGGAATTCATTAATTTCAATGCCTTGGACCAACTCATTCTTACTCCCACTTGAGGTAGCAAGGTAGCAACATCCTTGACCTGGTCATTACTAACATGGGTGACCATTGCTCTACACCAATAGTCAACTGCTCCCTGGTTAGATCCAACCACAAACTAATGACCTTGGAAGTCCACATCCCTTCCACCACACCCCCCCCCCCCACAAAGGTAACCACCAAGAAAAACTTCTCCAAACATAACTTTGGGCTCCTAAAAACAGAGTTGTCTAACTTCACGGCACCCATGCAAATGGAGAATAGTTGCGTGACCACTGAATCACACACCAGTGCACTGTATTAACATGTACACAAATGCATGGATCTCACCAAACCCAAAAGAACCAAGATGCCCTTCTCCAAAAAAAGGAAGCCAATCTGGTGGTCCCCTGCCATAAACAAACTCTACAACAGAAGGAGGAAACTGATGTGTAATAAGGTAAAGTCTCAAGACTGGAAAAAACTCCCTTGTCAGCCTTAACAAAAAGTTGAGATCTCTCATCAAATCCTCTAAAGCTAGCTATGAAAACAGAATTGCAGCATATAGTAAAGAAAACCACAAGGCCTTCTATAGTTATGTAAAGAATCTCCAAGGCAATATCCAGATTTGCTCTAAGATACTGCACAATGGTACCTCCAATACCGAGCCAACAGATATTGCCAATATACTAGCCGACAGATTCAGTGCCAACTTTACCCTTGCCCCAAAGGACCAATCACAATACCAGTAGATTGCCAGACACCCAGTATTACTGCTGCACAGGTTAAAACAGCACTGTCCAAGGCCAAGAATACAGCTTCTATGGGACCTGACAACATCCCTGGCTGTGTTCTACATGAATTACAGAGTGAACAGGCACCTCAACTCTGTGCCCTGTTCAATCACAGCTTCACCTCAGGCTTTGTCCCTACCAAATGGTGCACTGCTACAGTCATCCCTCTCCGCAAAGCAGGAGTGATTACAGACCCTGGGAACTATCACCCCATTAGCCTGACAAGTCTGATATGCAAAGCTATGGAATGCATCATCATGGACCTAATAAACAAGGATATAGGGAATCTCCAAACTCTGGATCCCACACAGTTTAGTTTTGTGAAGGTTAGCTTATGCCTGCTCAACCTGGTTGACTTCTTTGAGTCAGTCACCACAGCTGTGGATGAAGGCAAGGTGGTTCATACATCCTACCTTGACCTGGCCAAGGCCTTTGATACCATTTCCCACTCAGGAATTATAGAAAAACTCACTAAGCTAGGCATCAACCCCTATATCACTAGGTGGGTTTCAAACTGGCTCACAGATAGAACCCACAGTGTGAAAGTAGCTGATTACAAGTCAGACTGCTGACCAGTCATGAGTGGAGTCCCACAGGGTTTGGTCCTGGGTCCTCTCCTGTTTGATATCTACTTCTCTGAAGTCCAGGCCAACACAAAGTTCACAGAAAATTGCAAGTTGGGAGCTATTATTAACTCTCCAAGTGATGTTGACATCCTACAGAAAGACCTTACTGAGACCAATGACTGGTGTCAGAACCATGGACTTAAACTCAATGCCAAAAAATGTGTTGTCATCCCTTTGGGAAAAACCTGGTTCCCATGAATTGCCACATTGATGATAGTCCTTTGAACACAGAAGGCGTTATAAGAGATCTGGGAAAAGAGGCTGACAGCAGCTTCTCTTTGGACCACCACATTGCCACTGTGGTTAAGACGTCCTTTCATGTGGCACATCTCATTACTAAGGGTTTTGGATCCAGGAAGAAAGAGGTCATTGTCTCCCTCTACTCTTCCCTCATTAGGCTAATCATTGAGTACAATGCCCCAATTGGTATGTACCTCACTAGACACCTGCAACAACTGGAGAGGCCGCAGAAGCACCTCACAAAGAGGATCCTAGGCCTTAAACACTTGTCCTATATGGACAGACTTAAAAAACTCCTACTATTCTCTGTCTCATATCGCCTACTTAGAGGCGATCTCTGCTTGACTTACAAAGCCATGTCTGACCCAGCTCTGTTAGAAATGCTACATCTAAAGAAATCCCAATCCCTCCACACCACATGTTCCAGAGACCTCAACCTCATTACCACGATCAACAGAACATGCTGAAGGGACAGGTTCATAACCCAGAGACTGCCCATGCTATGGAATAGACTTCCTATACATGTCAAACAGAGCACCTCACTGGCCTTCTTCAAGAGAAATCTTGATGAGTGGATGGGAAATAAAAAATTCACCCCGGGATTCACTCCAGTGGCTCTACTTGACAGAGGCACTGGGAACTAAGTTTGGGTGGCACGATGCCAGAGTATTCCTATGGGCAAGGCTTGTAAAGGCTCCATGGCCATTAGCCTAGTACACACCTATTTACTTATGAACCTATGTGATACATGACATTCCTATAACCTGTCCCATATCTTCCATAATTACAGAGCAGTTCACAACTGGCCTCTCCTTGACAGATACACAGCATTTATTGCACATGCTAACATTCGAGGCTGCATCTTACATGTGATCTGACAAGGATTACTATCACCATGGGGAAACCCTTGCAATCATACTGACACTACTGACTGCACATCAGCTGAGTGGACAACAGCAACTGTTATACCCTTGCACAGAGGTGGTGCATCCACTGACTAACATAAACATACACCTCTTTGTCTAAGTATCCATATATGTATGCCCATAAGGGCAATCATCATGAAGCTGATCAGAACACATAAATGTGCTCTACACACAGTTGACTGTACACAGTTTGGACATGTGACAGGGGGAAAATGACTGTTATACATGGTGGACATTTCTGAGGCAGTCACCAAGGACCTGGGTGAGGGTACGTCAGGGCATATAACCCCCTAGACTGAGCCAAGCCATCTAAATATACCCCCACTCAGGCAATATTTACAAAGCACCCACTTAGGCATCCATGATACTGTCATTGTAGGGAGTCACTAAGTGGCCCGTTGCTGGAACACATACACAACATAGGGACATCCACCTCCAATAACTGATCTGTAAGCAGTGCTCAACATGGCAGAGTCCTGGGTGCTCTACTGCCTCGAATCCATTCAACCACAATACAAGCAACTACTGACTGACTGTGGTTAACAATGTTGGCTGATGCCTGCACATTGTGAGCACTCATAGATTATCTGTGGTATGTCGCTATCCTGCAAGAGTGTATTGCAAACACATGTCTGTTGACATACTAATGGCCATAAACTCCATGCAAATATATATGTAGCATCAGTTCCATCAGTTAGACATATGTACCTTGTAAGTTGCACTTCAGTCACAACATGTGCTGCACATACTCAGGGGTGAACAAACTGGGCACACAGACCTGGCCAAACAGGTTAACACCTACTATGCCTCAGATCAACATGTCTCCACAGTGGTATGGCAGGAATCATATGGCATAGCTGAGGCCACAGTCACCTGTAAGTGACATGCTCATAAACTCCAAGTACTCTTCCCTCAGCATGCCAATATCTGAGTGCAATGACCATTTATTGATGTACATTTCCAAGCAGTACTGGCAATTGCACACAACAGTATGGTCCCTTACAAGGACAATTTCTGTCTTCAGTATGTGTTCAATGGGGATCATCTGCAATCAGTGTTATTGTCGCCTGTGGCATTTAGACTACTCAGAGATGATCTGTGCCTTGTATACAGGACAATGTGTGACTCTGCTTGACTGCATATGCTGCCTATTTGTAGGAGGCATAGCAGCTAGATAACTCACTGTACAGACATTAACCTCATCACCTGTGGCATTTAGACTACACAGAGGTGATCAGTGCCTTGCATATGGGCCAATATCAGATTCTGCTTGACTACATATGGTGCCTATTTGTTAGGAGGCATAGTAGATGGATAACTCACTGTAAGGACATTAACCTCATGTGATGTTACTGCATGCTTGTGTGAAAGATTGGTCTAGCAAACTTAAACACATCCTTGAAACAGAACCCTGTCAACTGACACACAGAGCACCTCAGTGCACCTCAGCACATGCCATCTGTATGACTGGCTAGGTGACCATCATCTCAATACTGGGCGTCTGCATGTGTCCTTCTTGGACTGGGGCAATATGTGCTAATCCTGTAACTATAGGTATAAAGATGTCTATGATTATGAGGCCTGTATGTCCATTATGCTAATGAAGTTCAAACATTCTATGGTTCCATAATATGAAGTAAAATGCTCTAAAAGGCTCACACACATACATGGCTACATTGAGGCTAGCACCACCTCAAATCACTGAATGCAGGACAAGGCACACACACACATAGTGCAAGTTGGATGTATGTAGATGAGAACACTTACCTATGTAATGGAACACACTATAGACCACAGTGCATGATACATGCAACACACCTCATGCTTGCTAGTACTATCAGTTTAGGACATATTATATCTGATGACATCAGCAGGCCTTTTTGTGGTCAGTCCTTTGGGGGGCAACATCACATGCTACAAATAAAATACTACAAACCCCTACCTATTTCTAGGTTACCAAGGTGATCATATTTATACCACTAGCCTGGAATGAGATTAGATGCCCTATCTATCTAGTTTTATACACTATAGCTCACAGTACTTATCGCATGCACCACAGCATAAGTTTGATATTATGCTGTGAGATGGCAGTCTTAAGGAGGATGATATCATCAGGCTTTGTAGAAGAGGGAAGATTGGAAGCCAGCAGTAGGTTACAGGGTGAAAAAGCATTGCAGGTGGATAGCCCATGAGGGAATAGCAGTTGTTTTGCAGGGGTATACACACACACACACACACACACACACACACACACACACACACACACACACACACACACATAGACACACACACACACACACACACACACACACACACACACACACACACACACACACACACACACACACACACACACACCAAGTAGCCTAAAGTGTGATTAGAACTTCACTTTTTTTATCCTTAGACACTAGAGTTCACAGTGATTATCATATGTGCCAAGGCTTAAGTCTGATGCAACAATGTCAGCTGGTAGTCTTAAGGTGGATGACATCATCAGGCCTTGTAGAAGAGGGCAGTTTGGAAGCCAGAAGCAAGTTACAGGGCCAAAAAGTGCATAAGGGTTGAAGGGGGAAAAGCCCATGAGGGCATGGCAGTTATTTTGCAGGAGTATGCACACACATCACCAGTAGTGAGAGTAGAACCCCTACCTATATAGTTTTATACATTATAGGTCACAGTACTTATCACATGTACCATTGCTTAAGTCTAATGCTGAACTCTCAGCTGGTGGTAAGGTGAATGACATCATCAGGCCTTGTAGAAGATTGCAGTTTGGAAGCCAGCAGCAAGTTGCAGGGCCAAAATGTTTATAAGCACTGCAGGTGGGTAGCTCTTGAGGGCATGGCAGCTGTTTTTCATGAGAATACACTCACATACATGTGCACCAAGTAGTCTGAAGTGAAATTAGAACCTCTACTTATATAGTTTTACACATTATAGATCACAGTATTTATCACACATGCCACAGATTAAGTTGTCTGTATATGTGGCTGCAGGAAGAGTACTTGAGTATTACACAAACTAGGCTTGTGTTGGATAACATCTGTGGTCTGCAGAGTGTATATGTGATATTCCTTCATGCATCTAGTGTCCTAGCATTGAGATAGCTATCATCCTAGCTATGTGTCTACACTTACCAGTATGGCCATATGTTGCTGTTTGCCCTTATATAGGCAAATCTGTGGGAAGGAACAATGTGCCCTGTCCAGGCATGCATTGTCAACATTATACATTACACCACCTGCTCACCTGTGTCTGTCTATGTGGTGACATCCAGCAGGCACAGGTGTCTGTAGGTAAGTGGATTATATACTGTTGCACCCTTAATTTAGCTCATTTGAGAAACAATATGGATTAGGTTCATAGGTGTTTACTAGACTAATAACCACAAGGGAATTTTTAAACCTAGCCATGCATCACAAATCTCTGACAAGTTCTGATATCTTTGATAAGTGTAAGCATGGTCCTGGGAGATGAATTATTTACAGGTTATCTGTTTGCATTAGGACATAGATGCCAAACCAGGGATGAATTTCCATTTTCCCATCCAATTGTCTGAGTTGAACTTGAATTGGGTTATGGAGGAACTCTGCTTTACATGGATGGGGAGCCTGTTCCACAGATGAGGTAGTCTCTGGGATACATACCTATCTCTACAACAGGTCCTATTTATATCACAGGCAAGGTTTAAGTCTTTAGAATGGGTAATTATGGTACTGTTTGCTTTGTGGATATGCAGGAGGTCCATCAGAGTTGGGTCTGATAATGCCCTGTATGCCAGGTATATATCTCCCCTCAAAAGCCTGTAGGAGACAGAATACAGGGATAGGGCAATGAGGTGGTCTGCATAGGACATATTACTTACACCATGCATTCTTTTAGTGAGGAACCTCTGTGGATGTTCCAGTTGTTAGATATGCCTGGTTAGGTAAATACCAAAGGGAGCATTGTACTCAATGATAGGTCTGATGAATGCCAAATGCAGTGGAACAATGACTTCCTTGGACTTAGATGCCATACCTTTGTTTAGAAGTCGTACAACATAGAATGATTTCTTCACCATTGTAGACACGTGATGATCAAAGGCTATTTTACTATCTATGTGTGTCCTTAAGTCCCTGATTACTGGGTCAACTCTAAGGAGTGTGTTGTCAATATGATAGTTACCATGGATGGATGACTTCCCAAAGGATACTATTATGCATTTCTTGGCATTTATTTTTAGTCCATTGCTCTGACATCAGTTGTGTATCTGTATCAGCCAATATTTGTTTCAGTGTGCGATTCAATGAAAGCTCTTAATTTGTAATCATCTGCAAATTTAGTCAGCCAGAGAAAAATGAAATTGGCCTTGACTTCTGAGAAGTAAATATCAAAAAGGAGTGGGACTCCACTTATGATTGGCCTCTTTGTAGAGGTGGACTCCCCAATTCTAACTTCCTGTATCCTGTCAGTGAGCCAGTTGGCTATTCACTGGGTGACATACAGTTAATCTCTTGAGTTTGTCAACAATGCCTGAGTGGGGTATTGTGTCAAATGCCTTGGTCAGATCAAGGTAGATTATGTGAATGATTCTGCCCTCATCAAATGTTTTGGTGACCTTCTCAAAGAAGTCTGCCAGGCTGAGTAGGCATGATCTGCCTTTGATGAAACCAAACTGGGTTGGGTCGGGTCCATTGTCTGGAGGTTTACTATATCACTATTGATCATCTCCATGATAATTCTTTCCATGGCTTTACATATATGACTAGTGAGACTTATGGGTCTGTAATTTCCTGGGTCTGTAGATGGCCCATCTTTGTGCACAGGAATGACTGCTGCCTTTCTCCATTCATTAGGCACAAAGCCTGTTCAGAGGCTACAGTTAAATAATAATTCCAAAGGCCCTGATAGATCATGTTTTATGCTATTTAGAAGGCATCCTGGGATATTGTCTGGGTCCACTGATGTAGTGCTCTTGGTCTAGTGACAGTATTTGATGATATTGCCTGAGGGAAGGTTGGGAGGGAAAGAGGAGTAAAGTTGGAGTTGAATTTATCAGCCAGTATGTCTGCTGTATCTTCTGGCTCAGTATAGGTGGCTCCATTTACAATGAGCTCTGCACACAATTGTGTATTGCCGTTGAGGTTGTGGACATAGCTAAAGAATTCTTTGTGGTTGTCCTTGGTCTGGGAGGCCAAACATACCTCAAATCTGGCTTTGTAGACTTCATTTGTCCTCTGAGTTGTTTGTTTAGTTTGATGAGAGTGATTCTATCCTGCTGGGTGCTATACCTCCTAATTTTTGCCATGATTTTCTTCCTCCTGATATACATCTTATTGGTTTTGTGATTCCACCATGGTGGCTTGTTTTTTGAGTTAGTTCTGTGGATGTGTGATAATGCAGATTTACTCACCATTATTAGGGTATGTAGAACAATGCAGACTTCCACATTTTTATGTATATAACAGGGATGTATATATAAATGTAGCTGTGTGTGTGCATGATATGAATATGTGTTTAGATATACTATGTATGTGAAAGAGAAATAGTAATAGATATATATGTATATGTATATGTATATGTATATGTCTGTATATATAGACATATCTATACATAACAGATCATTTTGATGAAGGGCCAACAGAATATTGCTCACTTTAACTAAGTGCATGGGCATGCCCAGTGGCACTGTCAGTACTTATAGAGTGACTCCAGGCCACACCTACCTGTACTCCATTCTGGGATTTTGTGTGTTAGAGACAATGATATCTGTCCCTGTTTCTGAAGTACTGCACTTCACTCAAAATGTACATGGCATTCCCCAGATGTCTGCTTACTTAATATGTGACTGATGTTCATAATATTATACCACACACAGACTGACAGTCTGTGAAAACAGCAACATAATAATACCTCACATGCAGAAGATGTGATTACGTCAAGATTAGAACCATCAACACCATCAACCACGCTAACTTCCCTAGTCTACTAGGCCACACAGGCTGGCAGGCAAACAGGAGTCATTCATCACACAATCAACAGTATAAATATGTGCGTTGTTATTTCTGCATTATGTGTGACATGCAATGTTTGATTGAGTTCTATGTTAGAGTCCTGAGACTGCCTGGTCTGCTGATATACCATTGCTGACTTACTGTTAAAGCAGTTATATGGGGACACTGCTGTGTTGGGGGTGGGGGAACAACAGCACATGATTTTGGGATAGACAGTAGTTCAAATATCATGTGACACCAATGTTTGAAATCCTCCCTTGACTGATGTAGTGAATAATCCAACCATTAGGCCTAGTGAACATTACAGAACACAAACTAGTGGACTGGGTATCTGTAGTCCCATGTGGATGCTGCTTCTGTCCATATACCCCACTATTTTCCTTGCATAAATGCAGCAGATCCATACATGTAATGCCATATTATAGTAATCCATACAAGTAGTGTGTAAGTTGGAGACTTACCTTGCAAATGCAGCAGGTGACAGAACTGTAATTCAGGGCTGACTCTGTGTGATGCGAGCAATACACAGCCAGTACATTGATAGGTACAGGCTGTGTGGGTTGCCTGGCATCGGCAATTTTACTATATGTATGTGAGTAGGAGGAAGGTGTCAGTCCCTAGGCCCTAGGCTGTCAGTGAATGTGCTATGCATTGTCTCTTAGCCAAAGCGTACTGGGCACACTTATGTCTGCCTACAGGGACATCATCAGGGGGTTTGTCCTTCGAGTCCTCCTGTGACTGTGCCTGTGGTGACCTAGGCATTGGTGGGATGCTATGTATCCCTTCCCTTTGCTGATCCTGCTGCAGCTGTTTTCACAGTATCATATTGTATAGCATGGCACATACTGTGAACATATGTGCACATGTGGCTGGAGAGTACTACAGGGCTCCACCAGATATATCAAGGCACCAGAACTGTGACTTCAGAAGCACAAACACATGTTTTATGATGTTCCTAGTTTGTACGTGTGCCTCATTGTGGCATTCTTCCATGGGTGTGTTTGCATTTCTGATGCATGTCATCATTCATGGTTCCGGTCTGTAGCCGGCATCCCCCAGTAAATGGCCATGTGGGATGCCCCCCTAGCAAACATCTGGTGCAGCTGTGATGTGTGCCAGATATGGGAGTTATAATAACTGTCAGGCCTGCCAGCACACACATTCATGATAATGCCCTCAGCATTGCACATGACCTGGCAGTTGATTTTACTCTCCTCACTGGGTGGTGACTTGATGTGTACCTGAATGCAATCTATGGCATCCAGTACCTCAGGGTAATGTGCTACACAGTAGAAATGTTGCATATTGCTGGCTCTCAGCTCAGTAGTGGGGGGAAAAGAAATGTGCTCACTGGCATGTGGTAGCATGGCATCCAGGAACTGGTGAAGTACCCTAGAAGCAGATATTTATGAGACCCTCATCATGTCCCCAGTTGGTCTTTGGAAAGTCCCATCAGCTAGCATCCTATGGGCTACACAAACCTTGGTTTCCATTGATATGGGTTCACCTCTGTTGGGTCTGTGTCTGATCTGAGGGTGACAGAGCTCAGTGAGTTCTTGTAGTATGTCCTTGTCTACCTTGTAATGCTCTACAATCTTCAGCTCATGTAGCTCCTGGAAGGATACCCTGGGCATGAACACTCTTCTCCTTCTCAGTCTAGGCCTATTATCAGTAGCAGCATCAGCACTGACCTCAGCATCTAGCACATACAGATGTAGCAGACCTGCAGGAGCCCCTAGCATTCTTTCAGTTAAAATTCCCAAGTTTGTACTCCACTGGTGTAGAGTATAGGGGAAAAATCAGTATGTAGGGTTTTTGCATACTTTATAGTGCTCTGCTGTAGATGCTGACTGTGTGATTGATGCATTTTACCTGCCTAGTATATGACTGACATCACTTAATGGCTCTAGTTTAAGTTAAACAGGGGTCAGAACTAATTAATATATTATTGGCTTTTAGATACACTCAGCACAGCAGCACACTGCTCAAAGGCACACCCCGTAGGTAAACAAAGCTTAGCACTAGTGTACATACCCCCCAGACTTCCACAGTCAGCATAGCTGTGTGCCATGCAAACACATGGAAACACACTCCCCTTACCTAAACAAAGCTTAGAAGTTAGTGCACACACCTCCCTGGAAGTATACTCTCAGCACAGCAGCACACCATGCAAACAGGCACAACTAAGCTGAAATAAGCTTATAAGTCTATGAACACACCCTCCAATGATGCCAGATACCTCCTCTGTAAACACCTACATGGTTCTCTGCCTACTCAAAGGGGATATGCAAACTCGATTATCCCTTTATGCTATTTAGTAACTTCACCTCATTTGCATAGCCTCCTAGCCCTAACACATTAGCAACAGCACCAATACACCATTGTAGATACTCCATGCAAGGACCTGTAATGCATTTCTGTCACATAATATTAAATTTGTTTTTTTCCGAATTTTTTTTTATAAAGCATGTTTGCACACTGTGGCATGCTGTGCAAACATGCCATGATTATTAAAAAATAAAATTAATTTAACTTATTTCCTTTAATTTTTCAGATACACAGGATGATAGTTTCACTCATATCTGTGTATGTGGTATGCTATTTCTGTCCATATATCTACATTTTGCAGCCCCTTTTGTCTGTAGGTATGCCCGTACATGGCATTTTTCCATGTACACTACAAACACTGACATAAGTTCTGAAGAGCTGACTATCTGCTTGCTGGATCGCTTTACCTGAATCATTTTCATGAGATTCACTTGCTTATGAGGTGATATGCATGCCACAGAACTTCCTGTGTTGGTGCATGTGTGCACACCACTCAGCAGTATATACTGAATCTAAAACCTACTTAGTTTCATGTAAGCAGTGTGGCATGATGCCTATACAGTGAAAAATACTGTGTAGGCTTTATTAAATTCCCCCAGTATGTATTTAATTTGTCACTTTTTAAATATGCTTATGCATATTTTAGATACTTAGACGATATTCTCATTTTGTGGGGAGGAGCAGAATTAAAATTGGATGAGTTAATTCAGTATTTAAATAGTACCACAGAATTTTTAAAATTTACTTCCTCGTTTGGCCATGATAAAATTATTTGGATGTAACTCTGTTTAAAGATAGGGTGAAGCATAGGTTTGGTTCTATGATCTTTGTAAGGAAACCTCAAATTCTAACTTACATATTAATAGTTGTCACCCTTTTTTCAAGAAAAAGAATACAGTTAAAGGTCAATTGATTAATTACTGACGATCAAGTGTTTAAGCTTGAAATGAAATTATTAGTGAAAGTGTTTTTAGAAAGAGATTATCCATTTCTTTACTGCAAGATATGGAAAGGGTTATTATTGAAGGAATAAGTACTAGACATGCATCGCTCTTGAGGGGTACAAAGGTTTCAATGTTAACCAAAGGAAGATAGGTTTTAAAGTTGGGGCTATGGTGGTCCCTTACAAAAGTGATGCTGGTAAAATAATGACTATTTTGAAATCAAACTGGAATTTGGTTTTTACCCAAGATTTAAAGATGAAATTAGGGAATGAGGTCTATTTTATATTTAGTAGGGTTAAAAACACAAAAGAATAGAGAGGAAAAGGGGAAAGGTGATGTAAGAGACCATTATAAGTAAAAAATGTCCAAATGTGGTAACTGTAAATTTTGCATATACATTAATAATGGTCCCTATGTAACCACTGATAATTTTGAATAGACTATTGAAAACCCTGATTTCTGTAATTGTAACACAATGGATGTTATATATTTAACAGCACGTGTGTCATATGAGCACCTATATGATATTTAGAAAAAGAGAACTACACATGCTTTATGTAGGCACTCAGAGTATATGGATTTGAAAAAGACATTTATTTTTTGTCATTGATAAAGTAATTCAGGATTAGGGGAGGGGATGTTGAAAATATTATTGAATATAAGGAAATGAGATGGCAGATTAGACTAGATGCAAACAATAAACCTAGTTTGAAAGACATACTACCTTTAAAGAGTGTATTGAAACAGATGTCAGCTAATATATAAAAATATTTTATTATGTCTTTTTAAGTGCAAACAATTTTTTTACCATTTTTTATATATTTTTTGGTTGTATGTGTTGTGAATAATAATAATGTGTTTATGAATATTTATGATTCATTAAATGTGATTGGTTGGTGGAAGTAAAAATAAGGGATGATTTTAATATTAAAATGTACTCTGAGGAAGTCCTGTTAATGTAATTTATGAATGCACTTAGTACTGTTTGCTCTTCCTTCAAATAAAATTGTTTTAATGCCATCTTTTCCGTCCTTTGCAGTTCATTTTTCTTTTTCTTTGCTTCATTTTATTAGTTAATTTTTTGGTGTCAGTTACCACTGGCTTCTGCTCTTGCGGCTATGACTGTTGTGAGTTAGGAGGTTGGGAATGCCTCAGTAGGAGGGGTTGCTGGTCTCTTTCAGGTAGACAAGCACACTTGCTTGCTGCAGTCCAGCGACAAAAGCAACATGAAGACTGTGTTCTTGTTGATGGTGTTATAGCATGACTGGCTGTTACGACCGCCACATATCAAATGCAATTGACTGGCAGAACCCTAGCTTCAAGTTACCTGACATAGGCAATTCTGACTCATATTAACCATCTAATGAGTCACACTGGTATCCCCCCGGGTTTGTCAGGAGCCAACGTGCTACCCATATCACAGTCTATCACCATTCAGGTGCACCCCCATCCTGTTGTGCCATATCCCATCCCATGTGCATTGCCACTTCTCCTGTTAAAATTTATGTGCTACAAATTTCTCTGTCCAGTCCATTCTAACCTTCCTAGTGTGTGTGTGTGTGTGTGTGTGTGTGTGTGTGTGTGTGTGTCTGTGTGCGAACACATGCATATGCAACCCATTTTGTCTGCACTGTTTTGTTTTTGTGTACCACTGTAGCCTACACTTCCCCACCATTGCTATCCCTGCTTCCTACTGTTTTCAGCATCTATCTCTCCATATATGTTTATAAATAAAATTGGGACTTTTCCCTACAAATGACCTGTGCAACCTTTTCACTTGTGGTGTTCCTTAATGTTTACATTCTCTGTGTACCTCTGCTTTCTATATTCTCCAATGTTCTACTGCCCTATACTTCGCTTCCACCCCCCCCATGCAGTAACTCCAACTCCCTGCCATCTCCTCATTTTGCGAGTTTCAGCCTAACAGGTACACAGATGGTCAATCCAGTAGTCTGCAACCTACTTTTTGCTCTGCTTTGTTGATGCTGGTTTCTGTTTTTTCAGCACTGGTCTCATTTCTAGATCAGAGCACAGCTAACTGCTTAAACATGCAGTCTGGCATTGGTGTGTACTTACTTCAGAATGTATCCCTGTAATGCACTGCAGGCCCTGCTGCAGAGTACAACATATCCTTGTGGGTCACAATAATAACTTCAGGAGTCTTTCTGCAACTCCTGGCCATCAGTTAACACATACTCTAGTTTCTTAAAACCAGACAAATGGTGTCAGCACTGGTGCTAATCTTCCTGAGAAATAGGCATCAAAGTATTTGCCTTATGCAGATATAATACAATTTGTATGCATTTCCTCATCAAATTTCAGAGCACCCTGGTTAAATTTTATCAACAACTCAAGATTCAACTGCAGACTTTCTACACTATCGACCTGTAAATATTGTAGTCTTCTGCAAATTCTATCATAGTAAATATGACTTTTACTTTTGATTTCCATATATCATCTATATAATTAAATCAGGGATTTTTTTTTTAATTTTCTGCTCATCAATGGTTAGGCTGGTAAGAGAGGACTCCCTTTAATAAATCATTTCCATATTTCAGAATTGTAAGCAGACATTCCTCATAGCATTTGCTGCAGATCCTTTACAAGTCCAATGGAATGAGGATAATGCGGACTGTATGTTGCATCTTAATTTTCACTTGTGTACTAAACTTTTGAATTACTGACTTTTGTACTACAAACAATTGTCAAAAAGGATAAAATCATCTTGCAAGTATAGAATTTAAGAAACTAATGAAACACACATTAATCACTCTCACATCAAGAAATTCTCATAATTCTATTTGCATAATCAATAAAAGAAACTCTACCCACACTAAAACAAAAATAAATAAACTTCACACAACGCAGGCAGAAATCTGTTACAAATAAAATGTCAGAACTAAAAAAATCAGAATAAAAAGCAAAAACACCACAGACCACAGCTAGATGTTCAGAAAGCAGCCTAACCAGCAAATGAGATCCAAATGTATTTACAGAAAGATTAACAAAAAACATAACTGAAAAAAAAATCCTAACAAAACCTTAACTATAACACACCACTTAAAATATACAGAATACTGCTGAAAAAAATGTACAAGTGCACCTCTTAATTAGAAGGGAAAACCAGGCAGGAGATACTTCATTTTCAAAAACTACAAAAACTAAGTAACATCATATTAAAGGGTCAAAATTATAAAAAAAAAAGAATCACCAAAATCAAAAAGAAAACAAAACAATCCACATGAAATTATTTAAAAATATATAAGAAATATGTGTCTCTGTTTTGTGTAATAAATAAATATCTTTATATGGTACGATTAACTAATAAATATGGGATCTCTGACTTCACCACTCAGCCCAAACTCATTCCATAAAATTATACTGCTCCATATTTATGTGTATGCAAGTGTGTGTGTGTGTGTGTGTGTGTGTGTGTGTGTGTGTGTGTGTGTGTGTGTGTGTGTGTGTGTGTGAGATGTCTCTTTTTCTCTTTCTATATATATATATATATATATATATATATATATATATATATATATATATCTGTGTGTATGTTTGTATGTGTGTATCTATGCATGCACACATGCATGTACACATGCGCACGCACACACACACACACACACACACACACACACACACACAGACATACATGCACGTGCACGCATGCACACACACGCGCACACACACACACACACACACACACACACACACACACACACACACACACACACACACACACACACACACACACGAGTTTCACTCTAGAGGGGTTATATTTCCTTCGTAGCTGGTCAGATATTCTTGCAGTTCATAAATAATGATACATCATACTAAATGGTATATAACTGAGTTTTCTACTTTCTCTAAGACTGAAAGATTTTAAAACAAATAATGCACCTTCTACACTGAAGGATAACTACACATTTTCATCTGTTGCTACTGTTGCATAACAAACGAATGTAAAAGGTTTAACAGCTTGTGAATGAATCTAAATTACTCCACAAAAGCATTCTTTTTTGAAAATATAAGCTGAAAAAAAATTAGTATTTTCCAAATTTGCTGATTTATTTATTTGTCCTTTGGATACTGGGAAATCTGACTGGGTGGGTGCCCCATTTTCAGCATTGGCCCAAGGAGAAAAGCTACATATATTACTATACAATGCAATAGCAAAATACAATACAATGCAATAGTACAATAAGTAATGAAATAGTATACAATAAACAATGTAAGGATGATACATAGAAAAAAAAATTCAGGAGAGAAATCGAACTAGCCGTAAATGAGAATCCAGTGATACAAAAGCATTTGTATATAATGCAATTCCAATGAAAGTATTTTTGCCCTTGTTTTACATTTGTTAAGATTGTTTGTTATCAGATTTCATTTATATTTTCATTATGTTCTTTGCATGGAAAAAGAGCATGTTTTCTTTACAGCACATTCTCAATCATGTCATCTTATAGTTAAAGATCCCTTTTATTATTATAGTTATTGTTAAGTTCTTATTTTCTAAACTATACTTATGACAGCAGCCTGTTGCTGTAATGTGTACCCTGACAACAAGAGCAATTTCTTTTTAAAAGAAAATCCATTATGCATGCTAGATACAACAACAAAATGCACCATCTGGTCTTCAGCCAATGCTGCATACTTCATTGCTCATCTCAGAGCTGTCAAGTATATACTTATGAGAAGAGCACAATGCAATGTGATATTTCATTGGATTCTGTCTGTTTACAACAAAATGCAAAACAGTAAGTATATCCATCTCATTATGCTTCAGTTGACTGAAAGTTCATTTAGCCTAAAACCAGTAGTTCATTTAGTTGAAAAATCATTTGATCTAAACCATAAAATGCCAACTCATTTCAAGGAAAATGTGACACAATAAATATACTTCTAAAAGTTTTTTGGGCTGGTGGGGGGCACCCCCCCCCCCGCCGACTTACATATACTAACTTCACTCTTACAAATCTACATAGAAAAGTGAATACTCCTGACACACTGAATCACTGCTGGCACACATACACATACTTCTAAATACTTAAAAGTGCACTTTAGAAGGGAACTAATAATGTCAACACAAACTTGTATTATAATACCTACACCCCAAGCAAAACTATTCTGCATAATGGCTGCACAAGTATTTTTCTACAAGTAAACAATTTTAAATCAAATGTGATTCAGTCATTTGAGTTGCAGTCCAAATAAATTTTAGACCATTTTTTTCTAATGAGCTTTCAGTCAAATTAACAGTAACCATCCATATGACTAATAGAAACTGACTGTATCATATAAGAAAAATAATATTCTGTGCCATATACAAGGGAATAGGGTATGATTAGAATAATACTGCACTGTTCTGATTTGTAATATTATACACACACACACACACACACACACACACACACACACACACACACACACACACAAACACACACACACACTCTCTCTCCCTCTCTGTATATATATATATATATATATATATATATATATATATATCTATGTGTGTGTGTGTGAATATATATATATATATATATATATATATATATATATATATATATATATATATATATATATATATATATGTATGTATATATATATATATATATATATATATATATATA